>NW_010546743.1:40343-80201 GCF_000687285.1 Phaethon lepturus | reverse complement strand
TCCTGTGCTGTGCTGAAGTTGTTCTCCTGGTTTCTCTGGTGCCAGAATGAGTTAAACCAGTGTCTAATGGGCACACGGAGGACAGGGAGGTGATTCAAGACAGCCAGCATGGCTTCACCAAGGGCAAATCCTGACTGACCAACCTAGTGGCCTTCTATGATGGAGTGACCTCATCAGAGGACAAGGGAAGAGCTACCAATGTCATCTATCTGGACTTGTCTAAGGCCTTTGTCATGGTCCTCCACAACATCGTTCTCTCTATGTTGGAGAAATATGGATTAAATGGATAGAATGTTTGGTGGATGAGGAATTGGTTGGATGGTTGGATCCAGAGGGTAGTGGTCAACAGCTCAATGTCCAGATGGAGATCGGTGACGAGTGGCGTCCCGCAGGGGTCTGCACTGGGACCAGTACCGTTTAATAGCTTCATCAGTGACACAGACAGTGGGATTAAGGACACCCTCGACAATTTTGCAGATGACACCAAGCTGAGTGGTCCAGAGGGACTTGGACAAGCTCAAGGAATGGGCCCATGTGAACCTCATGAGGTTCAAGGCCAAGTTCAGGGTCCTGCACCAGTGTCTGGGCAACCCCCAGTATCGGCACAGGCTGGGGGTGAAGGGATGGAGAGCAGCCCTGACAAGAAGAACTTGGGGCTACTGGTGGGTGAAAAGTTGGACATAAGCCGGCAGTGTGCACTCACAGCCCAGAAGCCAACCGTGTCCTGGGCTGCCCCCAAAGCCACGTGGCCAGCCGGGTGAGGGAGGGGATTCTGCCCCTCTTCCCCCCTCTGGGGAGACCCCCCTGCAGTGCTGCATCCAGCTCTGGAGCCCTCGGCACAGGAGAGACATGGACCTGCTGGAGCGGGGCCAGAGGAGGCCACCAAAATGATAAGTGGGCTGGAGCACCTCTCCTGTGAAGACAGGCTGGGAGAGCTGGGGGGGTTCAGCCTGGAGAAGAAAAGGCTCCGGGGAGACCTTATTGCAGCTTTCCACTACTTAAAGGGGTCTTCTAAGACATATGGGGACAGACTTTTTAACAGAGCCTGTTGTGACAAGGGGTAACGGCTTTAAACTTAAAGAGGGCAGATTTTAGACTAGAGATAAGGAAGAGTTTTTTTAGAATGAGGGTGGTGAAACCCTGGCCCAGGTTGCCCAGAGAGGTGGTGGATGCCCCATCCCTGGAAATATTCAAGGTCAGGTTGGACGGGGCTCTGAGCAACCTGCTCTAGTTGAAGATGTCCCTGCTCATGGCAGGGGGGTTGGACTGGATGGCCTTTAAAGATTCCTTCCAACCCGATCTGTTCTATGATGCTATGATTTTAATTGTATGGCCTTGTTTCTCTCCCTACCTCTGTCCATATCCCGTTCCCTAGAGGGTGGTGTAATATTTCTGCTGGTATAACGCCAGTAATGTCAAAGCTATTGGGTAGTTAAACACCAGATGGGCCTTGCCCCATGGATTATACAAGAGAGAAGGTGACGTTTTGAAGCTAACTAACTGACCATCCAGCTCCCCTCAAGACACCTTCCACATGTGATCCCACCTACAAACTTAAAATGCTCCATTGTCCAGTTACCTAAGTGCTCAGATCTTCCATCCAGTTTCTCTTATCAAAGGCTTTGTTATCCCTTTCAACTCCTTTTTTCCATGTCAGAATTATCGTACTACTTTGGTTACTCATTTAGTTCCTTAAAGTTCAGCCACATTTCTCCTTGCTGCTTTTACTTTTTTAGGCTAAACAAGCCAAAGCCCTGTAGGTTTTCTCTGGTAAAAGAAGCTCTGTAATGCCCTGATTAGAGCAGGAGGTATTCTCTCCAGCCATTCCTGCCATAATTTAGCTTTACCAAATATAAGCTGGTCCATTCTGCAAATCATCTGCACTCCCAATGTGATTCAAGAGCTACTGCAGTTTCAAAAACAAGCTTGGCCATTGCTCTTGACAGGGAACAGCCACAGGGACCCTGAAGACTAATTCTTATTCCTGGGACAAGACATTTGTGAAAGAACTCATTTTCAGTTAATTATGCTAGCATAACAAGATTAGATGAGTTGGCCACAGTCATACTATGAATCACTGGCAAGGTCAGTAATGGAACATAAGAGTCCCGATTTGTTGTTGGTTTTTTGGGGGGTTGGTTGTGTTTTTTGTTATGTTTTGCTTTGTTTTGTTTTTCCTTTCAGTGTTTTAGATACTCTTATGGTTCATCAACACTGTGCTTGGAGCCATCCAGAATCCCCAAGGGGATGTTTGTCCAGTCAAAACATGCAATTCCTCTGCCCATGTTCCAAACCAGTTGGCCATAAACTCAGGTCTATCCACAGGATCCATGGTAAAAAGCCAGAGGTTAGTTAGAGAAACCTTCAGCACTGTAGAAGTGTCTACACAGGATCTGGAGGTGGGACGGAGCTTGCTCACACCTGTTTTCAAAATGCCATGCCAACATAACCTACATTTGCAACCAAACCGGAACTGAACACCCAATACTTGCCACTGGTCTCCTGTCTTGGCTGTTAGAAATTAAATTGGACCTGATCCTGTGTAAGCCTCTCATCTCTCTCCTTGTCTTTTTCTTTTTCTTTTTTTCCTAGTGTTTAATGAGTAATTTTTACCCTGCTTAGTACATGTTGAAATAAATGTTTTATGGGAAAACAGATTGTTTTCTGTTCTCAGTTGCAAATAGACATCTAAAGAGTTTCTGGAGTTCATGGGCTCTTTTATATGAGAAATAATGAGGGGGTTTTCCCTCCTTGTTTCTTTCCCCCCCCCCTTGCTTCTTTTTTCCCCCCTTCCTGCTCATCTTGGCAAAAACCAAGAAACCTGGAGAAGACAGGAGGGTCCATCAGGAGGAAGTTCTGCCAGCAACTGGCCTTATTTCAAAGGGAGCTTACATGTCAGAGGAATTAAGGAGGGATCAAAACATCTGGTGATGGATTTATGGCATCAGCATCTCCCCAACCCAGAGAGACAAGTATCTGCAGCTCATCCACCCAAGTGAGGTGATCCCAAGGACATCTCTGTGGGTCCTTATTGGGAGACACTGTGAAGAACATGTTTTCCTGTCTCATTTGAAATCATTGACTGGACAAAAATCATGCCCTTTCCTTCAAGAAGGAAGGATTTATATCTCTTGTGCTTTCTAGTGCTCATGCCTTTTTCTGGCAGTCATCAAGGTCTTTTTCACAATCACATCTGAGAACTATTGGCTAAAGGTGAATAGCCTGAAATTGGCAGTGATTTGATTTCTTTAATGTGAGAACATCCGTATCTATAAATATATATATATATATATATAAATGTTTAGAGGAAGGTCCATCTGCAAGCCTACCTTCTGGCATTGCTCCAGGCAACCCTGCAATTGCTTCTTTTCTGCCCTAAGAAGGACGTTTGTTGTGAGAGGAAGTGAGGGGCAGGAAGAGATTTTAGGTGGCTGCTCAGAATAGGCACCCACATGCCTCAGCTCTTTTCCTGACTGCTCAGTAGAAATAGAAAGACCAAAGAGGTGCCCTGTTCTGCAGACGTTGGAAGTGCGGTAAAACCTTCTGCTCAGGAGCAAAACTCATGTGTCAGATTCCCACGCTTCCGTTCAGCTCACAGCAGATCTTGGGCTCTATGCTAAGAAGGAGAAAGAAAAATAAAAAAGCCTTTTTTTTCCTTGATGGTAAAGATTTCTTTCCTTTGGGTAATATCTTCAGTCCACGTATGAACACAAGGAGAAAGGAAGGATAAGAGATCAATCCAAGCTTTGATCTAGACTTCCCAAAGACCTTGGACATACATTTCCTAGCTGACCTTTAAGCAAGTCATTTAATCTCCACACACTGATTTCTCACTGTAGAATATTGCTCTAAAGTGATTTTCCACTCCTCCTCTTCCTTGTTGTGTCTAATTTATTTGGGGTGGGTGAAAAATATTCATCCTAGGCAAGCCAAAATATTTCACTAATTCCAGATCCACTGCCAAATTATCATTTGCTGAAGAAGCTCTGAAACAACAATCTGGAGGTTTTTTAAAATACTTCCAACACACATCTGTCATGGGTGATTTAATTTCAGTAGATGTCCTTTCTATCAGAAGGACCGGCTGCCATATTCTCAGAACACTTCTAACCCTCTCCAAAACAACTGGAAGTTTTTTGAACTGGTTAAAATGTTTCCATGACATGACATATGGGTGAAATTTTCCATTATTTCAAAGATATTGTGTATTTTTTTTCCATTTTATTGTACAAGTCATCATACAGATAAAAGCATGAATTAAAAGAGAGAATAAGAATAAAAAAGCTTCTGGGGTTTAATCCTGATTTTGTCATTTTAATGTTTTATCTTGCTAGAATAAAACGTACCAAAATTTGTACCAAATTTTTTTCCTTTGTAGTTTTATGAAATGCATAACAAAGTAAAAGACCTGTCACTTGTCACCTGGCTCTGCTAAAGCCAATGCAGTTGTATATACAGTGCAATGTAAGGAAAGTCTGAATCCAGCAGCCGGCTGTTAACATACGGTGACTACAGTGACAGGGCAAGTTGTGCCAGGGGAGGTTTAGATTGGATATTAGGAAAAATGTCTTCACCGAGAGGGTGGTCAGGCATTGGAACAGGCTGCCCAGGGAGGTGGTGGAGTCGCCATCTCTGGAAGTGTTCAAAAAACGTGTGGATGTGGCGCTTCAGGACATGGTTTAGGGGACATGGGGGTGTTGGGTTGATGGTTGGACTTGATGGTCTTAAAGGTCTTTTCCAACCTTAATGATTCTGTGATTCTGTGACACAGCCTTTCTGAAGAGAGGACATGGTTACCATTTTAACCATTTCTTTTTGCTGGGAGTACTGCAGGATTTAGGGAGGAGAGGTCTGAAATGTTTTAGATGACAAACTGTTGCTCTTGTAATTAGAAAAAAATATATTTTTCCTCAAATTCATTTATTTTCATATATAAGAAAACCCAACATCTGTTTTATTTGACAGATACTTACTGATGTAAATCACCACTCTGAAAACATTTTCTATCATCAGTACATAAGTTTTACTAGGTTTTGCTAACTAATAAATTTAAATTTCAAATATTTATTGTAGCTTTAATTCAAATTTTGATGTCACTCAAAGCAAAAGGAAATATTTCTTTTTTTAGGCTGTTTTGCTTTAAAATAATATTAGAAAAAATCAAGCTTTTATTAAGCTATTAGTACTATTATTCCTGCCGCTGCTATTAGCTTATTATTTATTCATTTATTTTCCATAGAGATCACCTCTGAAGGAAGGACTTCACTTTTGTTTTTAACAGTGTGACAAAATGAGAACAGCATCTTATGGAAAATATCTTAACAACTCAACCAAAACTCGTATGTTAGAATTTTAGAAGTGCAGAGCTGCCCGAAGTTGTATGCAATAATATTTGTACTTCTTGTCCAGGCAGGTGGTAAGCAATATATCTTTTGGGATATGCTTGCCTTCAGCTATCATCACATAGTGCATTAGTTGCCTTAAATCATGTATAATTTGGCAGAAGCTATTGATATGTGTCAGCAAGCAATTCATTCTGCTTCAGTGTTGCCTGATTAGGAAAGATGCTTTCCCTGAGCTGAAAAACTCTGCTTTTTGAGGGGTGGAGGTTACCATCCCCTCAGACCTGAGAGTATCATGTCTGGAAAATTTAGTAGACAAATTATTATTCCTAATTGCTTCTTTTAAGAGCATTTTCCTTGCACAGGAGAGTGTCCAGGCCAGTTGGAATTTCGCTTAGTTCCCAATTTAATCCAGTTTGAAATGGTTAGCATGAAGGAGATGTTACAGTAACCAGCGTAGACTGTGAACCCATTGGCAAGGAGAGGCTGTCACTGAAATATATGGTCTGTCGGGTCTGTCCGCAAAAGAAAACCCAAAACTTTATGTGAAATTTCAATGGAATGCCTTGCAACGCAACTCTAAAGGCACCAGAATACTGCAAGGTGGCCGTTGCTGGGGTGCAGAAGGTATAATGCAGCTGCTGCAGAAATGGTGATGTTAACCCAACTCATTAGCGCAACGTGGGAAATAAGCAGGAACAAATCCTGAGATTTATATGACCAGTTTCATACGAAAAACCTTCTTGCCTCTAAGTTGCGTAGAGTTCCGTTTGTTTTGTATGGGAATATGAAGTGCTACATAGATCTCAGGAGAGATGTGCTTATGAATCTAAGGATGCTTCAGAAACCTGTGTCTCAAGGTGATCCCAGGAACTAAATGCTGACCTAGTGAAAATTCAAGCTTATCCTATTATTATAAATTCTTTTACTGTATTCGTCATGGCCTGAAGGTCCTAGCTGTGATGAGATTGTCAATCTGCTGAGGGCAGGCAAGAGCCCGTTTCTGCCGTTAGGCTTTAGCAGTCTGAAGGTCCAGAAGAGAAGGTAGGAGACAAAGACTCAATAACCACCTGCTTCAGAGAAAACAATGTTTTAAAAAATCCTCTTGGAGGTAAGAACAGAGAGGAGAGGGAACAATTTACTGATATTTACTGAAAGTCAACTTTCATTTCTTTTTCACCACTTGTTAGAGTTGACATGAAAGGTGTTATTTTTTCACTGAGACCTTCTTTTTTTCTCAGTACTGTTATGTCTCCTGTGAAAAGTCATCTCTTGGTGTGATAGCAAGTCAAGGCAAGAAAGGAAAGGAGAACCCAGTGGTCAAACCCTGGGAACCCCTCATGTGTCTGAGGGGTTATGACTGTTATGACTACCAGTTCATAATGCTTGTCCTTCAGGTCAAGTGCAGGCATCCTGTATTTTGGCTGCTGACATTTCCTCCCACTACGTCTCGGCCACCTGCAGTCACTGTTGGAGATGCAATCTGTATTACAAAGCGGCAAATAAAATTAAGCCAACCTGGGATATTCTGCCTAAGAGATGAAGTTTCACAGGGGACAGAGTAAACAGAGCCCCAGTGGCTCTCCGTTAAGGCTCTCTGCAAACTCTGGCAGTCAACAGGTTTGCCTTTCAAGACATTCACTGAAGCTGTAAAAGCAAGAAGGACTTTTTTCCCCCCTTTCTCTTAAATAAAATCTGAGATTTGAGCCTGCCCTCTGTCTCTGAGAGTGAACCTCCAAGCACAGGTTCAGGTTACCTTAATCTGACCCTTTAATATGGAGAAAATTCTCCCCTTCTAGCTGAGCACAAGTTCCCAGCCGAACAGACCTCTCCTGCCTGTACATCTGCACGGAGGGAAATGACAAAATGTTCCAATTTTTCTAAAATGTCAACTTAAAAAAACACACGCGTGCAAGCCCAAATAGAAAACAGATGCACTGTGGCAGCCTGGGAGATATAAATTTAAGGCTTGGAGCTGTCTTCACATCCCTCACTACCACTTTTATGGTCCTGCTTTCACTGCAGCACACCTGAGGCCTGCTGGCAAGACACTTCTTTTGAGTGTGGGTGACTCCCCAGTTGAAAACAAGCCATGAAAAAGCCTACTATGTCTGAGGAAAAAAAGGTAAACACAAGAAGAGACACTCCCTGGAGCTGAATCAGATCCTGCCAACTTTATTCCACTTTGGCTCATGTTCACCCATGGAAGGTCTGACCCGTTATCTTTAGAAGAAAGAGCATATAGAAAACGTATCTTCCTGTAGTTTCTGGTTGCACTGATGCTCAATCTTCCCACTCTGTAACAGGAAGAACAGATTAGGCATGGACAACTCCAAGTGTCCTAATAACAGACTCACCCATTATCCTGGCTGTTGTTTATTAGAGTCTGTTCTTATCCGTCCTCACTTTATTTTCTTTCCATTTCTTTCCTTTCCCATTACACATTTCCTCATGGATCAAAGGCAAAACTCACTGGTGGAAAGGAACTTGAGTTCAGGTCAACATATCTGGTGCATTCATTCATAAGAATCGACCATTTGGTAACATTTTTCAATAATTATTGCCTTGGATCAAGATTGAAGGCCCTGATACAAAACCTGCCCTGTGCCCGTATTTTCTTGGGTCATAGAATTGTTTTGTTTCAATTCTACTGACCTATTTAAAAAGAGTAAGCACAACATTAAAAACCCAAAAAACGTCAAGAAAAAGGAAAATGAGGAGAGAAATTAATCATCAATAGGATTTGAGATACCTAAACAGATGTGGGGTGCCAAAATACTCCCTGGAGACAGATCCCATGCGCCCAGGAGCTCTACATGTCTAAGCGACCATGTATCTAAGTCCCCAACCTTCCTGAACACACATCACGCATTAGACCAGCAAAGCTCCAATAATCCTCTCAGTAATCCCACAAAAAGCCAGAAAGCCTGCGAGTGATAATGCTGGAGCCTCTGGCAGGCTGCTCTGCAGGTTTTGAATCTGAGTGTGGTCTACACCAAAAGCGATATGAGAATTACTCACCTTCCACCACTGCCTTCGGAAACTCATTATCAAAGAGGAATATTGAGATGCGGAGCCTGTCAGGACTCAGAAAGGTACTGGAAAGTTTGTCTTGGCAGTAAAATTATCCTGAGCTCTGATAAACAGGGCTCATAAATACTACAGGAATTTCAAAAATAAGTCAGTACAAACTATAAATACGTTGTATCAGTCAGTCTTTCCACGCACTCTGTGATGCATGAGGAAAAGGGCAGGTTAAAATTCTGCTTTTTCTCTCCTTTCAGCTCCAAGCTTCCTAATATATCCTTTACCATAATGCCTTGGATATTAAACGCAAACTGAAAGACGATCAATTTTTATTACTTCAATCTTCCTTCCCTTTACCTTTGTTCTATTATTCTTTCTCTCTACAGCTCCCAATACCATCCCAGCTCCCCCAGCTCCTTTCGTTTTTCTGATAAAAGACTTACTGGGATTTCTAGAGACATTGTTCTCTGCCTTCTAGTAACTGAAGAGCTCATTGCAAGTTCAAGGCCATTCCCCTCTCAGGTGCATGGCACATGGCCATGCGTTTCGGGAAGCCAGCTACCGAGCTCACGTGCGCTTCATGATAACGCGCTGGGAAGGCGAGAGCAGTGAAAGCCGGAGATCGGTGCAGCTCGTGCTACGTGTCAGCTGCCCAGATAGCACAAGAAAAACAAATGGCAGGTCACTGACAGGGCCCTGGCTCCATCCAGGCTGAGAGTAATGATGCCTCAGAATTAAGGCTCTCTTAATTCAAGTATTTAATTACTCATAATACACAGATTGTTATTTCCTCCAAAATTTTTCTTCATCTTATTTTTCCAATCTGCTTAGGATTCCCACCAGCTGCTGGAGCGGCAAAGCTGAGGCACTGCTAATGTCTCACCTTGTCCCTCTCCATTCCCCATCATGTCCACCCTATCTCATGCACAAGCCTTGTTTTTATGTTGAAAACTGTGTTCCCTGTTCAAAGTCTGCAGTTACAGAAGACAGGAAATTTCCCAAATAAATAGTTCTTCAGCATCCTCCTTTAAACAAAGCAGATAAAACTGTCCTGCAGGAGGCATCAGTATTTGCCATAAATCACTGCGTCTGAAACAACCGAATAGAGGGGGCAAATCCAGATCTTTTCCTCTGAAATGTCAGCCAATTCCAGTTTGTTTCTAGCAAGTAATGAAGAGGAAAATGCTATCCTTAAAATGAAATATGTAGAGTGAAAGGAATAATTTTTGGATAAAAGATAACAATTACCAGCAAAGTGCCAAAAGGACCAAATCTGTGACGTGTACTGTTCAGTATATTACTAAATAATCTGGAGAAGCAGGTAAGAAATAAGGCAATGGACTTTTCCAGAGATAGAAGAAACTCTTCAAGGTAGGAAACACTAAAAGAGATTGCAAATAAAAAAAATAATAAAATAATTAAAAAAAACCCAAACTAAAAGTAAAAAAAAAGAACCAAAAATATAAACCACCTATTTTAAATATCCATACAGGTTGGTGGATTCTAGTAGGTTTTACCATTCGGTAAAGTGATATTTGTGGAGAAATCTACAACCAAAATTTTCTCAGAGGCCAATGACTGTCAAAAAAGGCAATGAGGTTGTTAGGAATAGTTAGGAAAAGACCAGATAACAACACAGAACAACCTGGTTATGATCCTATAAGGAGGAATAGTGTCTCTGTGTCTTGAATACTTGAATACATCTCTTACCTCACTCACAAAAATGTATAATAGATGTAAAAATATTATGAGGTCTCAAGAATAATCAAAGGTATAGAATAGTTTCCATATAAGAAGAGAATAAATAGATTAGTTGTCTTCTGCCTGGAAAAGAGATACGAGAGAGGCATATTGCAGACATCACAGAATCACAGATTTTAGAAAAGGTGACTATGGAGTTAGTTGTTCTCATAGTAGAAGTGCTCCTGCACACCTAATCAAGAAGAAAACCTTAAACAAACAAAAGTATATATTGCTGCAACAGAGTTTGACATAAAAAAAAAATCCGTGGATTCAAAATTCTATCAATCAGATACATTTATGGAATCAAAACGCATTGAGAACCTTTGGATGCAAAGATTCAGTTGCAAACGGTGGTTCATGTAGCTCCTTCAGCAACAAATTCACAGAAGCTCTTCATGCATGTGAGTCTGCATCCATGTGTGTAAGGAAGGGATGTCCTGGGGGAAGTATCAATCCATGTGTCCCGTTCTTTACACTCTTCCCTAAACCATTTGCTGCACGTCACCGATGGGGACAGGACAACAGACTACAGGAGCGTGTCCAGAGAAGGGCGACGGAGCTGGTAAGGAGTCTGGAGCACAAGTCTTATGAGGAGCGGCCGAGGGAACTGGGGATGTTCAGTCTGGAGAAGAGGAGGCTGAGGGGAGCCCTCATCGCTCTCTGCAACTGCCTGAAAGGGGGTTGTGCTGAGGTGGGGGTTGGTCTCTTCTCCCAAGTAACCAGCGATAGGACAAGAGGAAATGGCTTCAAGTTGCGCCAGGGTAGGTTTAGATTGGATATTAGGAAAAATTTCTTCACCGAGAGGGTGGTCAGGCATTGGAACAGGCTGCCCAGGGAGGTGGTGGAGTCACCATCTCTGGAAGTGTTCAAAAAACGTGTGGATGTGGCGCTTCAGGACATGGTTTAGGGGACATGGTGGCGCTGGATTAATGGTTGGACTTGATGATCTTGAAGGTCCTTTCCAACCTAGTGATTCTGTGATCAGACTCAGAATTGCCACTTTTATTTTTCGTTATATAATCTGGAATTCTTTTTCTAGATTTTTAGCATACAGTTTATTTTAATTGTACCTTTCTATCTTGATTTATCATAAGCATTCGTGTTCAATAGCTCATATTTTTCCATGCCAGAGGTAAATAAGCTTCCTAGCCATGCACGCTTACATAAAAGTAAGAGGCATACCAGGAGCCGTCAAGATGATCTTTCATATAGCCTTCATACCTGCAGAAGACTCAGTGACCTGCAGCCAAGTCCCTCTCTCCATTGTCCTTCTGGGCAGTGTGACCTAATCAGGACTAACTGGACACCATTCACCTGGAGTTTCTACCGGACACAGTGCCTGGATATCTCCCACAACATAATCACAACTCCCACATTCAGGAACCTTCTGCCAATTAGAATCAGCTCAGAGTCATGGCAGGACATTATCTCAGGTTCTGTTTTGGACCCGTTCAAACACCTGTAATGGAACAAACCAGCACTTTTTTATGCAGAGAAAGAAACCCCATATTCCCCTGGGGTTGATACGTTGATACTTCCCCTTGAGCTGATACGTCTCAAGCTATTTATGCACTATTTGGCCTCAGCATGGAAAAATAAAGATTGATTTTATAGAGGGCTTTTGTGGCCTTATAAAATGAAATAAGAATGTTACAGAATTCATTGCATCTGGACTGCTGGATATATTATGGTTGCCATCTGTTCTTTAATACTATTGATTATTTTTGTGGGCCTGGCAGATTTCTATACAAAAGAAACCAGAGAGTTTAATTTTCTTGTCACTATCTTACTATCTATCCAGTTAAAAAATGGATAAGCTAGACACATTTTTGATTGCTTCATCTCTGATGCCCAGCATCCCAGGCTTCTGCTGAAGTGTTGTATCTCAGATTAGTGAGAGGAAAAAGAAGATAATAAAATGAAGAAAAGAAAGGATGGTCAGCAATATCCAGATTAGCCCTCAGGATGAACGTTGCATTGCACCTGTCTCTATTAATTGTGAAGCATGTGCTTTACGTATTTTTATTAAGAGATATTTCTCTCAGTAAACAGAGAAGACTTTACTAGGACTGCAAGGAGAAAAGAATTATTAATGCAGGAGAGCGTCTACAGGGTAGACTACCCCTCTGTTCTGCTTGGAAACACCACCAAACTGCTCCTCACCCAAACTCTAAGAACAACTAAAAGAGAACAATGAACCATAATGTCAAGGTGGAGCTCCTCAGAGCTGGTGGTGGAGTACAGTCGTGGGGGGCACATAGATTCCTGCTATCTTCCTGACCCCCCTTTCCCTCAAACTAGAGCACTTAAAAAAAACCCCAACAACAAAAAATCAATCTGAATGTCTGAAAGTCTTCCCTTCCTCCTCTGAGGAGATATTTTTGCTTATTGGTTGTCTCTCTCAACTCATGGATAATCATTCCCATCTTACGCTTTCCTTCCTGTCCCAGCCTGCTGCCTTAGACAATTTTTCTTAGTTTCTGGGTCTGTCTGGCCATTGCACTGTCATTTCTTGGAAGATTATTTTCTTTTTGTTTCCTTCAGGGTACAGTCTTTTCTTCTCCAGCTCATCCAAAGCAGAAGCAGAGAAAAGGGAATGGTGGAAGGTGAAAGTTGTTTTCATGGCATATTTTCACTATTTCTTTATAGAAAAAAAAAGGAGTCTCATCCTAAATTCTGCTGCAATGGGATGCTTCTGTATATTCAGCATAAAGCCTCTGGTATTATTACAGTCACAGCTCAGTTAGCAGAACTAGGACTGACCTATGGACATCTGGTGCCAAAAAATTCATCTAAGGGTTTTTAATAAGTTCTGGAACATGAACAACTAGGAAAACTCTCAGAACCAGTATACAAACCACTTGATATTCCTCTAATTCAAATGTAAATTCTTCTTAGGAGTATTAGTAGAGTACAATGAAACAAACTTTTCTTTGCTTCTAACCACCTAAGCGGAATTTCTTGTCCTGAAGGATGAACAGACCAGACTTTTTATACTATTACATCTTAGTTTTTTTCCTGGGTCATTGATGGAAATCACTTATCTTCCACACATTGCGTAGGGGAGAATTTTTGCTCTATTGTTGAAGTTGTTGGGATTCCTGTTTATGCTCATGTAGCCTATTTAGCTTACCCTTGATTAATTTCCTTACCCTTCTGGACTATTTCTGCTCCAGTACTTGAAATGATTCTCTCTTATATGTTCTTGCCTTTTTTTGTTTTCTTCTTCTGCTCAGCTCTCTGTTTGTTCTGTTGATCACACAGTGGAGAAGCCCTTTAAGTCAACAAAGCACCATATTCCTGCCTACAGTTCTTATGTTTACAAGGATTATGAAGAAAGAAGTGAGGAGTACAGAAAATAATTTATTCGCTTAGAGCCTAATCTACTCAGTCTATGAAAGGAGATTGACAGGTGACTTGATTGTAACGCCTATGCACCTTTACAGGCACACAATATTGGCTAACACTGCGTTCTACAGTCTACGTGGAAAGAAAACAAAATTAAAACCGTTTGCAGAAGCTGAAGCCAGGCATGTTCAAATGGGAAACAAACTACACACTTTCAAGGGAAGCTTGCCAACACAGAAAACCCTGAAAGAGGGGGTAAATTTTCCATTTGCCATGTGATTCAAATTGCAGATTAAAGCACACTGAGATGTTTGTCTGTATATGAGCTGTACCTATATGTGGGTCTAAATTCCCACTCTAGTGAATGGACACTTTTGGCAAGATTCAGTTGCATATATGTAGATCTCTAATGTCATTTTAGGGGCTGTGAGGTATTCTACCTTCTGTCTAGCTGTCTGCTTGAGAAAGGCATTTGTATCCTGAACCTCCTGTGTCAGCGCTGCCAGTGCTGCCAGTGCTGTCTGTGATACTCAGGCGGTTCTCATATGGCATTAGGCAGCAGCTGGAGTCAAAAAGTCATTGTTCTGGCCAAATCATGCTCCTTTAGGTGAGAAGAGATGCTTACTAAACTCCACTGATTATATTGATTAGGGGCTTGACTCGGTCGTACCTTGTCCCATCTGAGATGCTCTGAGATAACCCTCCTGGCTACCAGCTGCATCTTCATTAGGGCATGGGTCTCCTGTGGATCACGCGTCAGAGACAAGTCTGTGCAAATGCATTGACTATGCTAGGTTACCTCAAATGGAATAAAGCATCTGTGTTTAGGTAATAAATTACATCTGTAGCCAATGCAGGCAATCAAGACTAGAGAACTATTCTCCCAACCTACACGTGACCCACTCCTTTCTGGAGCAGCATCTGGAAACCAGGTAAGATACCCCACAGTGACTAAAATAAAACTAGACACTTCTATTTTTTTTTCCTACAGATACAACAAGTTGTGGGATGGGAACAGTGGCTTTTAAATAAGGGAACTCTGAAAAATTTCACCTGATTGAAATACATGCAGACTTCCTATTAAGGTTCTTCAGGAAGGGGCCCAAGAAAACAATTATTCAAGTGTCCAAAAATTCTAAGTGAGAGAATAAATTCCTGGGATGCGAGGAAGCTGTAACCATTTACACCTGTAAGTGATCAAGTCCCAAAGGTGGCATTAGACCACTCTGTCTCTCTCAGGTCATCAGGTTTCACCTGGTCACTCTATAACAAGCCCAAAGAGTTTTGTTGGACTAAAGGATTTTGGTTCTCATCAAACAAAGCCACATTTCAAGGCAGGGACAGGAAAGTTCAGGCTGCTACAGGGAACTGGTAGGTGAGTTATGCACAGTTATGCCAGCCGGAAAAATATGGCTCATACACCGGAAGAAACTGAAGTAACTCTGACAAAGGGGAAAATAATTTCCAGACCAAGGTAAATAGTGTGGTGGTGAGCACCAATGCATACAACGCCAGAGCTACGTCTGCTTCTAGCCTTTGTGAAGTTTGGTGCTTCATTGAAAGGAAGAAAAGGAAATCCAAACACTTTCACAACACTTGTGCACCCTTGGTTTCAGAAGGCTATAACATGTTATAACCACACATCGCAGAACGTATTCTCTGGCTTCTAGAGGGAAAAAAAGCATTACCAATTAATAAAGAAAAAAAGTCAAAATCTAACTTCATGCTGATGAGATTTGCCAGTGACTACCTGTCAAAATGGCATGAATTATATGAGTGAGTTTGATGCATTACTGTTCTCAGTCCAACATTCAAGTCTTCTGTTTCCAGTTGCTCAGCAAAAAAACTAGCAAAAACCAATCACAATGCTGTGAAAAAACAAACCACGAGCTTTGAAATCTGACCTTATCCATTTTCTTTTGCTATCTACTATATCTTTTCCTTCTTTGCTAATAATGGGAAACTACAGAAGTTAATCTAGTGAAAATAATGTTACTGTGGACATTTTGAAGTTAACGGCAAGGCAAATTGTTCTAGAGGACAATTCACATAAAGATCTGCACTAAACTTAGTGCAATAGTCCCACTAAGTCACTGTCAGGAGGAGCATATCTCTCTGACTGTAGAAGGAGCCTACAGGTAGTCGTGCCAGAGGGTAGTGGAGCATAGCTCTCCCTATCTTTTGTAAGCAAATGGGAGGAATCTACATCCTGATCCGAAAGCAATGTTGCTTAGGTTTCCATGATGCTGTGCTTAAGTTAATAACGCTTGGTGAGAAGGACTTGGCTTAATGTCAATCCTGTGCTACTTATTCAAGAGCTGGACCCTTTTCCAGTGTGAACTTTAGGTAGAAAAAGCACATGACTTCCCACAAAAGACTGTGGCATATTGCCCAAGACTCATGTTCTCCCCAAAGTCTGAGGAGAAAAGAGGTGGACTTCATCTCACCTAACTTTAACCACCTCAGACTTAGACATCTACTCTGAGCAAATCATCAAGTCTCCTACAATCAGTGGACAGTGAAGGATACTTCCAGGTTATGAGTCATCCTGTCCTGGCAGAGGTGTCCAAAAGAGCTGGAAGGAGATGCCTCTTTCTCACTTCATTGACTATTAAGGAAACCTAGATGACTGCTTTGGACCACAGGCATACATTTCTGGCGGCTGAAGTTACACAGGATAAATCCAGCTCTCACTTCAAAGCTTTCAATAAATTTGTCTTTCTTTTCATCACATTAAAGAACCAATTAGGGACTTCTCCACAAAATTTGGCTTAGAAAATATGTAACTGCTATTTAAGTACAGATCCTGACAAGACACAAGCAACAAATGAAATAGACAATCTCTGTAGCTCTGAAGATGTCTGAAAATGTATTAAGCAGGAGTAAGTTGCTAAGTTTTTTGTTTTGTTTTGTTTTTCTTAAGAATTGTATTACATTATGGTGTTATATATTTGTTAAATCACAGTTTGGTGCTTTGGATTAGCTACTATATTGCAGAAGGAATATACTGCAAGCACACTCAGGCAGAAAGGCTGTTTCCATTTTGTGTTTCAAATGGCTTGATTATTCAGTTCTTACCACCCTTCTCCACCTGCAACTGAAAGAATCAAATGTCTAGATGATGGTACCAAATTTACCCTTCAAAGGGGTTTGTTCCTTTAACAGAAACAAAAAAATACCAACTTTTTTCCAAACAGAAAAGTGCATGAGATCTTCATGATTTCTGAGTATACTCCATCTATTCTGTGTTCTTTACTTTGACATAGGACATTTCTTCCCAAATAATGGAATATTTTGATCTGTCTCTTGCATTCTGCTCCCCTGCTATGACAGGAGCAGGTGCTTTCTCTTATTGAACTTCAAGGATTTTACATATTCATTGCCTCTTAGTTGCTATGGATGTTGCCATGACAAAGTCATTGCTGGTGAGGGACAGGCCAAGACTCTATTTCATATTACTCAGCTGTAACCTGAGATAGAAATTAACTTGCAGTTTAAAATAACTAAGTTTGGCTTGCAGGGAGAAGATCCACTTGTCTAAATGTAGTTTTTCAGTGGCAGTTGACACATCCTGACATATTCCTTTTGACGTTCCCGGATGTTCAAAATGTTTTGTAGGTCCTGTGTCCAATCTGTAAAACCCATGTGGACCTCTTAGAAACCCATGTGTCTCAAATGTTGTAAGATACCCATGTTTAGGTAATGAAACTACATCACAGTAGCTCATGTGGGCAAGGAGTCTCAGGTCACATCATATTCACAGAAAATCTAGTCAGTAGGATCAATTGAGTGGAAAGAACAGTTTATCTCATGAAATGCAGGTTTTCAATTTTTCATGAACTGAATCACTCTAAGTAACTACGCAAGGCTTATGCCCATTCTCGCCCTTGTTTAAGGAGATATTTTAGGTCTGGCACCTTGGAGTCACGTACCTAAATTGGATGGTTTGAATATCACATTTGTATTATCTGGGTACACAGAACAGGACAATACAGGTGCTCCTCCTGACTTACTCTCTGCTTCCCAGCTGCACTGCCTTCATATTCATCAGTCCTCATACCCTTCCTCCAAAGCCTGAGCATGTCATGCATTTTGTTAGAAATAAGTGTTTCCTCCTGTGTCATGTGGGCCATGGTGCCTTTCCCAGGATCCTCTAGGAATGCTACGTAAGATATTCTTTTAAGACTTGGGATACTCTTGGTTGTCATTGCTCACGCCATCTCTTTTCATAAGGCATCTTACCTCTATGAGTTTGGGATGTTCACTACTACACCTAAAGAATATTGTAGGGTGAGGTAGCCAGTTATCAGTATGAAGTGGGTGCCCTGTTGAGCACTGAGGACTATTCTCTACTCTATGACTAAGGGGACTATTATTTAAGATGCAGAGAATTCCTTCTAATGCCATTTTCTGTTCTATTTAAAACTGTTCAGTGTCACAGGGAAGACTAACAGGAAAACTGACAACAAAACAGAGTCCGTATCTAATTCTTCTGCTGCCAGTGTCCAAACGTCATACATTGCCCTTCCCGTAAGATTCAAAGACCTGCACAAGACCTATTCATCATGGAAAGCCGTCCTCCTTGCTAGTGTGTGTGCTTAGTCTGCTGTAATGTCCTATATGGTCCTCTGTGACACAGCTGCTACATAATTAAGTTAATCAACCCTTCTTTCATGTTTGGATTTCTTCCAAGAGGAACAGCCATGATAAATCAAAAGTGGCCCAGAGGTGAGGTTGTAGCTTAAGGGTTAAATGAAAACATTGCACCGTATTTAATGAATACATTGTGAAGAACCTAGACCAGACATAAAAAAATACAGCTTAAAGAAGGGAAAAAGTCTATATGTATATATACAACTCACTGCAAAATAAATTTGCATGTTTCTCCTATATGCAATGTCTACTTCCACCCACTAGATGGAAGCAAACATTAATTTATGTGAGCGTGCCAGCCATGCACAGGGTATTTAATGTTTGAATGCCAACATGTGTGGTCCTATGGGTTTGATTTACCTTTTTAGTACTGTTTAATAAGGGAAATTCATAACTTTGAGTAAATCAATTCTCAGACGTCATAAAAGGTGCAAATTGGCTAAGGACCAAGGGGTCACTTCCCCGCCCCCACCACCTTGGAGTCTGGATCTCTTGATGTTCACTCACAAACACCCTGCCTTCACTTTCTGGCTGGTAGGCCAAGAATAAAATTGTGTCACGGAAGGTTGCACCATCAAGGAGAAACAATTTCTAGAGTTTTATTTGGTATACACGTATCAGCTTTCCAAGAACTGTCTATTAAGTGAACTACATTTTCTGTTGCAGCAGTGAGAAATATGAACCTTGTTAGTCACTGCTTGCTGTAAATGGTCAATAAATAAAAGTGTTAACATAGTCACTCCTGAGTCACTATGGTGTGCAAGAAATTCAAGGAGACCTCCTTTATGGGGCATATATGATGGTAGATAACAAGGTAATACTTACATAAGGGCTTCTTCATAATCCAAATGCCCAGTGTGGGGAGGGAGTTGATGGGCAGAGGCATCAACTCTAAATGAGATGTTTTCCTGGCATCCAGCTTCTCAGCCAACCCAACCTCATCTTTTAGTGGAGGGGACTCCTAGTGAATTTTTCGTGTTTGTCACTGTGATCAACTTTTTTAGGTCTCCCTCCCTCAGCTCAACACGTTATGACTCTCCTGACCTCAGACTTTCCAGGTGCCTTGGAGAGTACTGGTAAATCCCTGTGGAAGGTGTATAGTTCTGCTGCTGGGTATCAGACAGCCTAGGATGACGAAGTTTAGAAGTAGACATTTAAGTTTTAGGTATGTAAAGTGATGGGATATATGTGCCACAGCTCTTCACTGCCTGATCCCCAGTGTGTGGGAAGCAAATTAAATTTTGCTGTTTCACTTTGCTTTTTGTCTTTCAGTAACAAAGTAGGAGCTTCGTAGGTACCTATCTATTTCAGTGATATTCTAATGACACATATCAGCACCAGATTAAATATTTTAACCTACATACAGAGAAGTGGAAATAAGAGATCCTATTTACTCCTGGTTCACATGTGCTCTTTGGGTTTATTGTATTTGCTGTTTAGTTTGACAGAGGTACAATTCAGTTGCCTTAAATCATCAACAAAATTTGATTTCACAATCAAATACAAAATCTTGTACTGTAACAACTAAAAAAGAACACGGATGACAGAGACTGTGCAAGTAGAAAAAAGAGGAAGGATTGAAGGATGGAAGAATGGAAGGATGGAAGAAAGAAAAGCTGTGCTCTGATAGTACTTTCTACTGGAGATATGAAGGAGTTTTACAACAGCAGTCATCATTTCCTGATCCTTGTTTACAGGTGGGGAAAATGAAGCACGGTTGATGTGCCTGCTCAGGGGGCATCTAGCAGGCTAGAAGTAGAGCAGGAAATAAAACTTAAGGTTATTTGAGAGCCTTTCAAGTACTTTATAAACCAAAAACCATAGCCTTGTTGGGTTGATTACAGTCTGCTTTGTGCTCTTTGTGCAGAAGGAATAAACTCATGGTTTGTCCCTGCTCAAGCTATGTTTCACTGAAAAAGAATATGACTCAGCTACAGAATTTATTTTTTTAAACAATTTTTCACCAATGCAAAAATTTGGGAGATGAAGATGAAGAAGAAAGTGGCATTCACCAGCACAAAAAAGAAAATGTCTACCAGAAAACTTAAAAATCTAGGATCTCAACACAGTATCAGGGAGATAAAATCAGTCCCATGCCTTAACATTTAACTCCTGAAGTGAACTCACTTGCCTTCTAATAATGAAACTTTGCCTAGCTAGCTAGTTTTCATTAGTTAGAAAGGGAAACGTTTGTTTTTGTCCTTGCCTACTTGAACTCTCGAAACAAATAAAGGCATGTAACTATGCGTTATTGAAAATACATGGCACATGGAGTAAAAGGAGAACTTGGCAAGAATAATGATTCATCCAAGACTGCTCTGGGATTAAAAAAACTATTGCAAAGGACAAAACTGTTTGCAGTCCAGCAAAGCCGGTTGGTTTGTTGCAGGATGGTTTTATAAGTAGACAGAGCAATGTTCTGGAGTTTATGATGGCGATTGCATGGTATTTTGGTGAGTTTAGCCTCTTTTCTGCCTAATTTCCTCCCTTTCCTCCTCACACCTTTATAATTCCTAAGGCTGTCGATTAGAAGGGTAATTATCACAATTTATTGCTGTATGGGACTCCTGAATACGACATGACTTCCCCCTCCCCGCCTTCCTCTCCCTGCAGAAGTATGGGCTGAGGTATTGGACTGAATGACCTCAGGCTCTTACTGGGCAAAATCGGAAGTAGCCTAGAAAAGTGGAGATGCTACCTCCCAGGGAATGATGAAGGAATAAATAATGTGAAAGAGAACTGACCAATGTCTCTTGATACATAAACCTTCTTGCACGATCAACTATGACAAGCAGGTCAGATGTGCAAAAATAAAATTTTGCAGATGCAGAGGAGAATCTTCATTTCAAAATGTAATGAAACACTAAATGCCAATTTAGCATATTTTTAATGATGTTTAAGAGCTGTAAACAGAAAAATTGTAGAAATCACAGAACTACTGGCAAATGTACAGAAAGACATGTTACCCGCTGAACAGATCTAGCAAAACTGATGAGACAGGTATTAGTTGTGAAGTCTTGGATTCAGGGCTTAGCTTTGTTGCAGTGTCTCTAGGATGGACCATAAGCCAGGGATGCTCTCAGGTACCTGAAACCATCTAACAGCTCTGGGAGATTACCTTAGTGCCCTGCAGCCAACTGTTCTATATGCTGTACTGTTACCCTGGACTCTGTAGGTACATCTTTACATGTGTTTCTAATTTTTATGATTTAATTGCCATTTTTCATGAGTTCAACAAGCGTTCAGTCCTTGAATTCATCTGACACTGGGAGACTAATTTTTGTTTTTTAAAAAAGAAAGTTCTTAGACCTCATGATCTACAGTAAAGACTGCTAAGGTGCTTTCAGTGCAGCAAGGAGCAGATCTAACAGGGAAATTAGAAGAAAGCTCCTAGTGGATAGTAACCGCTCAACATTCACAGCATCCAACATGCTACATCAAATACTGATCAGGTGACATGAGAGCAGCTCTCCAGCCCTACAGTCTCCCCTCTCATTTGCATATCAGGTCTGAACATGTTCTAAAAACACAGGGAGTTGGAAGGCATATTATCATCTTTACTTTACAGTTTCCTGGTATTTAAAACCTCAACATTGCTAAAGTCTTCTTGTCAGTGACACTGACTTCCAGCCACGCCATCATAAAAAAACCCAAAGGAAAAAACCCCACATGTCTTCAGTGCAGGCACCCATACTTTAATGAGAAGAGCAACGCAAAGGGCACCTAACATAAACCAAAGAAACAAGCCCACTTCTTTTTAATTAAAACTGCACAAACCCCAGAGCAGCTTTGCCCAGGGCATCTAAGTGACAGCAAAGAGTGGTCATTAGTCCTAATGAAAGATCTGCCAGGAAGCGCACAGACCCCGAAGTGAGAGAGCTTTAGCTTGTCACGGCAAAAGCACATTTATTACAGCTAACGAATCTTGGCCAGGGTCTATAAAGCAGTGGTATCTGACTGAAGAGGCCCCGACCGCCTCCTCCAGCAGTAACCTTGTCATGTGCATTGACAGAGGCCAGAGCCGTTCTGCGGGACTCTCAGGAGGTTACGGGGTCTCCGGGCTGCTCCTTTAATTAGCCCTCAGATAGCTCAGGAGAATTTCCTGCTGCAGTTCATGGTGGGACAGGGCAAAGGCCTCTGAAACAGCCCTGCGAAGAGGAGGCCATGTTTATGCGAAGAACTGATCCCCCTAATCACTGTGTTGACTCCAGTACGTGGGCTGGGAGCCCAAACGGAGCACAGCAGTGCCCACGGCTATTTATAAGTGAGAGCCAGCGGGGAGAAAAGGGACGGGAGGGGATGGGGAAGCAATGCCACGACTGTGGAAACAGGGCGCATGTTATGAGGCTGGTAGAGATTTTTTTTCTCTCCTGGTGTTTGCTTCAAAATCGCACAGGGCAATGGAGGACCTGCGTTTGTCCCGCCACCCCTTCCAGCCTGCACCCTGCTCAGCTGCACCTCAGAGCATCTGCACATCCCTCAGCGCTGTTGCCCTCTTGCTCTTCCTGCCGAAGTGGAGGGTTTTGCATTCAATCACCCCATTTCGGAAGAGCTCTGCATCAACTTTGGTTTAGGCTGGAGGCTGCAGAAGCTCCAGAAAGAATGCAAAATCAAAGGAGAGCAAATTCAAGCTGAAAGGCTTTAATTTGTTTCTTTCTCCAGTGAAACCGTGCTCTGCCCTGACATAGGCTCAGAGCAGTCAAGAGTGGGCCTTTCACTAGATTATCAATGTTAAGCTATTGTGGTGCTCGGTGCTGCATGAAGAAATGACATGACATCTGCCTTGCCGTAGTCAGAACTGGGGCAGACGAGACAGACACAGCAAGCATGTGTAGACCCTTTTTACAGATCTTAACACAAGAGCCACAGGAGATGAACAGATCTATCAAAATCATGCTTAGAGTCTATCACAGACTTGTGAACATAATTTCTGGTGACTTGGCAAAGTAGAGTATTCATTGGACAATCATAAAATTTATTAGCTCTGTGGATCATATTAAGTGCCGTCCTGCCAAGGCAGCAGGATTTACAGTCTAAAGAAGAGAGATGATATTTGTCTTATATATACATTTTCCAATGAGAAAACCTTTACAGCTGTTAGATAAAAAATATACACATTCCAAATGACTAAGAAAACTGATAAAGTCCCCTCTTGTGCAGAAAGATCAACAAAATGATTAAGATGCTACTTGTAGCCTGCTTTAAGAGGTTGCAGAAGACAGCACCAGATGATTGATAAATTTGACCAGTTTAGGGTGGGATGGGGTGGGTTGTATTCTCTGAAACTGAAAGCACTCCTCAACCTCTGGAAAGTGGTAACTACTTAGAAAGAGGATTTACATTAATTTGTTTTACCTTACACCTGCACTGTGCTGGAAATATATCCCTTGTGGCAACCCCTCAGATGTCCTAAAGTCTTCTAACTCAATCATTTGCAATGGACTAACCACAGCCTTCGTTCGTCTTGGTCTCCATCTCCACTGACCTGCTGAGATTATGGGTTCTCTTTCCCCAGAAGCTGAGAAAAAAGGGAAAAAGAGCATTGCCCTCTTGATAGACAAGATGCTGGGCTAAGCTGACCTTTCCTCTGACCCAGGACAGCTGCTCCAGCATTCCTGAGCAGAACCAGGGGTTTATAACAGCTGCTGTAACAGCTACCAGTTTTAGCTCTTCTAGGCTTCCAAAGTGCAATTTCTGCAGCTTGGGATGGCAAGGTAGTTGTCATGTATCCCAGCCTGTCTTGGGATACATTTAAATCCAAGAGTACCTTTCAGACAGATAAATGACTTTGCAGGAATTCTTGCCCCTGCTACAAGTTTAATCAGATAATCCAGGGTCTGATGAAGACTCCTGTGTGTAAATGGTGAACTGGAACTGGGGTGGTTTTTTAGCAGGTCTTTACTCAAGACACCCCAGCTCTTGGGGTAATGAGATTATATTTTATGATCTGTGAGGGAAAAGGCATTTTAAAAGATTTTCTTAATAGCATTTTATAATGTTTCATTCTTGGGAGGGAAGGATGAGAAAATAAAAAACAGTTTTTTCTGCAGTTCTCATTTAGTTTCCATTGCAGTGTGATCCCTCAGGCTTGTTCCAGTGATCTCACTTGTAGCCAGAGGACTTTGGAGAAGGTGTTTACAGACTCATTGCAGAAATCCATTGAGGCTTTGTCGTGGCTTCCGGTAGGCTATGGTCTCCCCTCCCACTTCTGTTCTGCTGTCTACTCTCAGTGGAGCAAATTCTGCAGCACCACAAGGCCATTACATGTATCCCATTTACCCAGTCATTGCCAGTATGCAGCCAGTGGTATTTATCATGAAAGCAGCATAGCATAATAATCAAGGTACATCTTGGGGTTTCAGGAGACTTGTAGCCTTTTTCCAGCTCTGTCTCAAACTTTTTGGATAATATTAGGTTGACTACTTTTCTGCACATCCATCTACCACCTCTATAAAAGAAGAAGAGTGGTTACTCACCTCCTTTGGAACATATTGTTTATGGTTCGAAGTTGCTAAATACTATTAGAACTAGAATAACTCTGCTTATTTCATGGAAACATCATCTTTTGACTTAAATGGTAGGTTATAGCTTGGAATTTAAAAGATAAGAAGGATCACCTCTTGGTCCTACCATTTACTCCCCATCTCTGCCTACACTACCTAATAAGAATGGTCCTGAGGCAACTTCAACTTTTGTCCTCCTTCCATAAGGAAGGCCCAAGCACGTCTTGACTTGTGCTGTCAACATTACCTCATGTCCTACGAGAGCCTGCTACTCCCAGACAGGCTGTGAAAGGAGGCATGTGGAGTGTGGATAGGTGAGGCATGGGACGAGCCACGCTGAAATCTACTGTAGAGGCTGTTGCTTCACAGAAGTGTAAACACAGTCCTTTTTTGCGAGCAAATATGCTCTCTCAACACCCTTTGTGGCTAGACCGTCAAGTGTTAGGCAGGAAGGGGAAAGGAAATGGAGGTAGGTGATGAAGAAAGAAGCTCTGTTTTTTACTGAAACACAAACAAATCCACAACTATGATCTTAGATTAAAGACTCTCATGAATTTTCATGTGGTCTGAGCACTGGTATTGCCGTTGAGGAAGAGCTGGATGGGTGTGTTCATTTCAGAATGTACTTTTTTACTTTCACAAACAAATTTTTTACGGTGAGAACAATCATGTACTGGAACAACCTTCCCAGGGATGATGTAGAGTCCCCAGCACTGGAGGTTTTCAAGATGTGATTGAACAGGTTCCTAGATCATCTCATCCAGGCTCCCTTTCCCATGAAAGGTTGGACCAAATGATCTTTTGATGTCCCTTCCAACTTGGGGAATTCTGTTCTGTGAAACCATACTTCACTGAGATATTGAAATAACATTAAGAATCAATGTTAGGCAATGAAGATGGACAAGGTTTCTATCTCTCTTTCCCCATCTCTATGAGTGCTGAGTCCTCTCCACATGCCACTTGTTTTTACACTCAGACTGTAGGAATTTTGTGGCAGGGATTACATTTTTATGATGTGCAAAATGCTGTAGTGAAAGCATAATTTTCTTAGTGATGCATGCAGACAGTGATGACAACATTTAACCATCAGTAGCAAACCAATAGCTCCACTATACTGGACAATCCTTTCCACTGTGAGAGTATACAGGTCTGTGTGTGGTGTGTGCATGTGTAGATGTGCAATGTGGGTGTCTGCGTGTGTGTATGTCCCTTCTTTCTTTGTGTGTGCCTGGCCTAGCTCCACTGACTTCATGCACATAAGAAAGTCTGCAAATCTGGTCCCTGACATATTATTCTCAGCTTTCACAAGCAAGTGCAACCTGTGTGGTCCAACTGTAGCATAAAACAATACCTTGAGGGAATAGTAACAATGCTGCTGATGTCAGAACACCAAATTGTTCTGCATGGGGATTTCTCAGGCCACATCCCTGTGATCCAGAGGTGAAAAATCAGGGTTAGCGCTTTGAAGAAGACCACTGTGTTTTGGTAAAGCAAAATGTGGGCTGTGACACATAAAAACACCACTTCATTAGTTCTTTCATTTTAAAAGCTCAGAACCCATTTTCATGTCTTCGGGTTTATATCGACATTCTATTGAATTTGGAATTCCCCAGACCCATTTTAAAGGCTTGTTTTCCTTCTATAAACCCACATCTGTTTTGGCTGGAAGTTCTCTGGTCTTGGCATGGGCTTCAATTACCAACTTGCCACCTATATAGTCTGAACATATAAAGCTTTGAGGCTGTTGAGTCCAGGAGGGATTTTCATGTCTTCGGGTTTATATCGACATTCTATTGAATTTGGAATTCCCCAGACCCATTTTAAAGGCTTGTTTTCCTTCTATAAACCCACATCTGTTTTGGCTGGAAGTTCTCTGGTCTTGGCATGGGCTTCAATTACCAACTTGCCACCTATATAGTCTGAACATATAAAGCTTTGAGGCTGTTGAGTCCAGGAGGGAGGACTTGGTTTTTTTTTTTTTCTGTTTGTTTTCATGGGTCTTTCCCTTTTCCTTCTTCACCATCTCTCAAAAAAACATATCCCTCCTCAATGATTTGACATGCCCCTAATCCCTTTTTGGATTGGCTGTGCTGCTGTTGCCGTGTTAACAAAACCAGAATTTCCTCGCTCAAGCCTTTCAGTTTATAACAGCAGCTATCATAATTTCCAACTGATTTCAAGCTCCAATTGACAGCCAAGTTCTGGTTTATGTTGCCAGAAATGCATGTCAATCATAAGGAAGCAAATTAATTTGCTTGTGCAGAGAGCCTCGGATGACTAAGAGACTAACCCTTCAATATTTCATATGGACTAACAACTTCCAGTTGTTTTCTTGTATTTTGTTTTCTCTTGTAACAATTACAGTGGGTGCTGCTTTCAGAAAGAGAGAAGTTTTCCAAATTTTTTTTGGTGTGCTAAAACAATGAGCAAAGAGCAATGGGATTTCACTAAAACCCGGTAATGACTCAGAGGGAGGAAGGAGGGAAATGCGATCAATCTGATTTAGTGCACGTGTTTGTATGAGTGAGTTGATATTTGTAACATCCAATAAATAACTCCATACTTCAAATGGCCAAGAAGCAGCATGGTGAGTGTGTATGTATTTGTCTTCCGAATTCCTCCTGCTGTCACTCCAGGCAAAAAATGCCTGCTACCAGTGCACGAGAACATCACTTTTAGCAGCATACATCCCTGATCTTTCACTTCAGTACATGGATAGTTTATAAACACGATATAGTACCTTGATTTTTGTGGAACTGTTTGTTCTTCACATCTCAAGTATTTCCTGTTTCATAGGCTAACAGCTGGTTCTTTGGTGGAATACGTCAGTGATGAATTAGGAAATTCACCATCATTTTTCAGTTCTGAGACTTATTTCCTGAATAAGTTCCCTGGGTCACCTACATCTTGATTTTAAAGTACACAGGCAGCTAATTCCCTGGGAAATAATTGATGACCATGTGTCTATAAACTTCTGATAAACCGGAGTCTTATTTGCCTGTCCAAACAAATCAATAATGTTTGGTGAAACATGGGCTTGAGCGGGCAAAAGCATTGTGCGCATCCTTCACCGACAGTTCATCTGGGATGATCACACCAGGTTGCCTGGTGGTTGAACACTGTTTCAAAGGCAATTTGAATTAAAACATCCTGCCTATAGCTTTGACTTGTTTGTTGTTTTTGCAACAGATCATTCTAGGAAGGACCTGAATCCAGTTTATGTGTCTAGTGTCAATGCTACAATATTGCTGCTGGTGTAGAGTTGGTAGCAGGTGGCATCTGTCTCCTTCAATGAGTCCTAGAGCTTACTGAAGGTCTGTGATGGGCTTGAGTCTGGACATCTGAAGAATATGGGCATGAATGTGGAACAGGTTCTCCCCTCCAAAGGCACTCTAACATTTCTTCCATGCCTCAGATACTTTTCCACACACACTACAGGGCATGAACTGCCTTTTCCTGTCCGCATATACCTGAAGCTTAGTGTGCAGGGCGTTAACCTCATATGAGGCCCCTAGACACTAATATAATGTCATTCAGTAAAAAAGAAAGTTTTCTTCAATCCATGAATTGGATGATGATCCATGAACCATCCAGTGGTTGGTTTGTTACTTTTTAACTGATGTAAAATTTTGTCCACCGTATCCCATCCTAGGGAGTTCAATGACTTAACTGCATGCTGTGTGGAGCAGTGTTGCCATGTGTTTGTTTTGAAACACCAGTTCATTTTATTGTTTCTTGTTCTTCTATTGGAAAAAATTATCATTACTTGCTCATTTTCTCCTTATGATTTTGTATCCTTTGATCATATCCATCATGAAGCCTTTCTCTTCCTTGCTGATTTCCTAGTGTGTTCTTCATTCTTTGCAAAAACTATTCCAAATGTTTGATCATCATATGACACTTCTCTATATATTTTCTGTTACTAGCCCCCACAGAAAGGGGAACCAGAAGAGAAGTAGAACCCCAGAAATCTCTGCAAGACCATGTTCTCCCCCTTCACCCTCGAGAAACCCAAAAACTCCTCCTAGTTTTGTTCTTTTCTCCCCATAACTCACCTCAGGTGTCTTTACTAGGTAATATAAGCTCCTTACAAACTGCTGTCTTTTCAATGAAGCACCAGCAAGTGCAGATGTGGCCAGTGCCTTCAAGCTGGGTTCTTTAGTTCATTTACTCCAGCCAGTTCAAAGTCACACCCCTGCTGCCAGTGGTGATGTGCATTGCTCCTGACTGACATAACTCAGTTCAGGACTTGGACCCTTTCACAACTGCTGCTGACAAGTCGCATTGTAGTAGTTCATTCAGCTTTTCATCTGCCAAGCGGATGAAATCCAAGGTAGATTTGATTTAATCACTGTTTTCTGTCCATTTTAGTATATCAAGGTATAAAACAGATGGTTGTTTTTTGGGGTTTTTTTTTTAGTTTGTTTTGATATTGCCCTCATTTATATCAAATATAGCTGCTTGAAACTGAGTGGGTGTCAGTGTTTTCCATCAAATCTTCCACACGCTGATTCACCAAAACAAATTCTTTCTGCCAGATAACATCATGTCCACCAGAGAGTCCTCAGGTTCCCATGTGCCAATTGAATGGACTGTCCCAGAGTGCGCTCATTTACATGGATTTCTCTTATGATGCTTCTTATTTCATCCGTTTGCTGTGGGCTGGAGACTGGGAGCATGTAGACATCTAGGTAGGAGAAGAGTCTTGCAGTAGCAGGTGTTTGAATCGCTAAGAGTTCAAGCATGGAGAACAGAGTATGGAGTTAAGGGCCTCGTTTGCATCATGTGTCTATAAGAAATTCAAGGAAGGGAAGAGAGTTCTGGCTAGAGGGGGATTTATGGTAGATGCGCGGAGAAGATAGGGATCATGGCATTGAAGTCCTGCTTTTGGGGGCTGTAGGAAGCATCATGGGATAAGGCCCCTGCTCTAGAAGGTGGGCTGGGAGGTAGAAGGGGAGAGGAGGTGAGAGGTATGTGGAGATGAGGTCTGGCCAGAGAGGCAGTCTGGCCGTGAGTCTGGCAAGAGTTAACTACCCAGCCAGTCCCTGGTACAGGATTCGGAGCCTCGCTGCCCCTCCTCTCAGCTCGCTGCCTTCCACACTCTACAAACTCCAGTCTGCGTCTTCGTTATCAGCCTCTGGTGATGACAGTTTGCACGGCAATGTTTTCCACTGCAGGGCTGTGTAGTTTGAGGTATATCAGCGGTGCTGCTTCCCTTCACAAGGGCTCCTATCTTCCTGCCTTTTCTCAGAAGATCTCTGTTAGGGCAAGGGCAAGGCCCAGGCAACAAGGTTTTCAGCTTGCTTTGGAAAACACAACATGAAAAACAGACCCACCCATTTTTATGAGATGGTTGTTTTGCAGGTATTGCCAAAAAAATCCAAGAAAGATTTGTATGCTGTATTTAGAAATGTAATCATCATAAGATAAAATGTATATGTATGTGTATATTTATATATAAAACAATCCAAAACTTAACCAGAGATAAATGGAACATTATTACTTTTGCTTTTCTTTGAAGAAAGCTATGCTAACAGGAAAAAGTGTCTGCGATTGCCACTTGTGCGTGGAACTGGAGTGCTTGGAGAGATCCACTGGCTGGACATGGATGGCTACAGCTCAGATCCACCTTATTCCACCTGCCAAGAGCTGACTTCAGGCCTCTGTGCTTCCCTCGCCGTAGAAGCTGATGACCTCACTGATACCTACAGTGAGTCAATACCACTCCCTGCTCTGCATGAGGTGTGAGTGATGCCATGGGGCTGCAGGGGAACGTACAACACAACTGTGAGCTTAAGCCTTAGCAACAGGAGTATCGCTCCTAACAGAGAAAATAAAAGCAAAATCAAAGGAAAAAAAAGGCCAAAGAAACCCACACTTGTGCCTTTCTGCTCTTTACAGTCCTAGGATTTTGAAGGCAGGAGTGTTGTATGGATTCCTGAAAAAAAGGTATGGTTTCCCACACTTTTTACCCTCAAGAAACAGATGCATCTTACATAGGAGACATTCTCATGGAGAAAAAGAACTCACAACCTATTTCAGAAGTGCTCATTGGCGTCCAGAAAACAGGGCTAGGGAGCTAACATGGCGTCTGATTTGCAGTTAGGGAACAGTGCTACATATCAAAGCCCACGTCTGCCAAGATCTTTAGACACCTACCTCCTGTTATCTCATTAAATGTTTGCAAAGTTGTGGGCTTAAATCACATGAAAAACATACAATATATATGCAACAGAGACAAGTTTTTTAGAGTCGTGGGAGAGGTAAAGCGACCATTGCTGTCCTTGGTGTAGTTGTGACCCTCCTAGATTGCTGATCATGGGTGCTCTTAGTAAGAAACACCCAAAATATGCTGCTGTCATGCCCCTTGTTTTGGGCTGAGGGGTTCTTGATCTTTTCTGCTGCTGAGGCCTCTTCTCACTTGGATGGATTGGCTGCTGTCTCATCCTTCCATCCTTCCATGGAAGATGAAGTATCACTGAATACCCCAAAGGGCAGAAGTCTCCATACCCAGTGAAAGGATGGGCAGGACCCACAGCAAGTATAAACCAAGACAGGTGAACCACAAGAGTCAGAGTCACTTCTGCTGCATATGTCAACATGGCCAGAGCAAACCCAGCTTCTCATTGGGGGTAAATCTTTACAACACCATTACAATCATTAAGAGGGGAGATTATCATCTGAGGAAATATGTATAGCTTTGTTAGAGAGAATAGGGCAGTTTTCAGGGTAATGTAACTCAGCTACAGTAAGGGTCAGCTGTCCAGGTTCCCAGTTGTGGTAAAGTGACACTGCTCAGCTGATGTTTGGAGATGCCCCGTCATGCTAGATGTTGATTTGATTCTGCATCATGGCTATTTTTACACTCTATTAACTGAAGAAAATAGAAGTTTGCTATTTAGATCCCTGTCATCACAAGACCACAGAGTGATAAACCACAAGCTCTTCCCCATCCGGCTCTAACACCATCCTTCCTTCGTGGTTGTGAGGCCATTGCCTTCTTGCTGATCTCCCACAGCTGTTTCTCCCATGCCCTTGACAACAGACGCTGGCTGCTGTAGTGCACGCCCAGACGTTTACTTACTCTTTGTTGCCTCCCGTGATCACATCTGAGGCCCCCGTTCTCCTGCTCACCCTCACCACCACCCGCTGTGAAGTCCAACCATCTGTTGTGTGTGTTGACAGACCTGCCTTCATGCATGGCATCAGTTCTTCGGGTTGACTAGCTTTCAGCTGGAAAAACTGATGTCTCAATGAACCGATGCTATTCCTTGGCATCTTCCCTCTGTGTGATACAAAGAAAACCTGTAGCATTAAACAAAAACATTAAACACAGTCTTTTTCATAGCCCATTCTCTTTCCACCCTCATGGTTGACGGTTGCTTCAGACAGCTACTTGGTGCTGTAAGCCCTTAGGCAAAAGTGTTGAATCCTTTTAGGGTTCATTATGACAAATACTCAGCGCTCCAGAGAGCCAAGGTCTGCTGGCTAGATTTATGAGGTAAAGACAAGAAAATGTTTCAGCAAAAATGGCAGATTGACTATGTCTTCCCTGCTAGCTGAAATGTAAGCGTCTGAGTGGCTTTAAGCACACCAAGCCTCTTGACCTGTGTGCTGGCTGTCAGCCCAGATATATCTCAGGCTCAGAGACCACATCTACAATATATAGGACTGCCTGTAGACCACTCCTAAGGGCCTTCTTAAGGTCACATTCCTTGATCCACCACACAGACTAACCTCTGCAAGGCCCTCCAATAAGTCTGAAGATCATCCATGCTGCTGTATATGTGCAGGAAATGGACCTCAGGAGTGCCATCACATGTAAACTGGAGGACAGTCAACCCAGAGTGACTGTCCAGTCAGTGCCCCGAATCTGCCAACATAAATGTCCTCCTAAGCCCTCCTGGAGGTGTCCACCAGACCATGGGCCTGAATCGTTCCACATGTGCCTTTGTATGGACCAGTGGGTGAAAGGGATTCATCTCGCATGGAGGTGAAGATGGGAAGATGATAGATACCTTTGGATCAAGAAAACGTTCAACACATTCACATGGTTACAAGTCTTCTTGCATTCCTATTCCTAAGGAGAGGTTGCTGAGAAGATGATGCCAGGCACCTTACTGAGGCACACAGAGGAAGAACTGGAGACAATGGTTATAAATTGAAACAATGAAGGTTATGGCTCAGTATAAGGGGAATAAAAGCCAATCACAATATAAGGACAATTAAGCACTGCAATAAGTTGCCTACAGGGGCATTGAAATCTCCATTCTCAGAGGTTTTGAAGACTAACTGGACATAGCCCTGAACAACTGGCTCTGAATTTGGTGTTGACCCTGCTCCAAGCAGGAATATGGACTAGACACCCCCTCAAGGTGGTCTCCAACACAGATGGGTCTAAGACCTGAGATACTTCACCAGCCAAGACGTACACAATGGTGCCTAACACAGCAAGCAGACTAAACCCCTGCAGACTAAAGTGGGAACTCAGACGTCAAGTTCATACGCAAACTCCTCTCTTAGAAACTTGCATTTAGGTCTGTGACTCTGTATCTAAATCCCTCCTTTTGGTTCTAACTATCCTGATTTGTGGCATTGCTCCAGAGGCTGTAGTTCAGCCTCCGTGTACTGAACTGGGCAGGCAGTTTTGCATGCTATGTAATCTATCCTGAGAGTCAAGGCCCCTGCTTTCAATACCAGGAGAAACATCTTCCCTAGTATCACACTGAACTCAGCAAACTTTTTTAAACTCTCCAACCCAAGTTAAAATATATGGAGAAAATCCTGGGTGGAATTGCGGCCAAGGAGAATGGGGGTTGAATGCTTATTATTATTCTATAGTGTATATAATTGCAAAAATATGCTCATTTGTATATGCTAATGTGCTTGTGCATTTATTTCTTTCAGTTGTGTACAAGGAGACCAAGAACAACCTGGGTAAGTACGAACATTAATTTGCACTAACAAACTGAAGGATTTATTTCCGTATCCCATTTTATAGAAAATATTAATAAACTGCCAGTGGATTAAGGAGATCTATAACGGATGACTGTTAGCTAGTTATGTTAAGTACAGAATTTTAGAACTGTAGCTTTTGTTATTTTTGTTACCTGTACGAAACTTTCAGAGAATGATAGATACTAAACAAAAATTAATTTTCAATTTTCAATTGGACAAGACTGGCCACAGCTGGGAAATTCCTTTCCTAACTGCCTTTAGGTAACCTGCCAGTTTGGGCACATTATTATCTCTGGAGTAAGACTTTGGTGCACTTAAGTCTCACAGGAAAGTGTTAGCAAGAAAATGGAGCAGTCATCCTTGATTCCAGACAGTTGATGTGGGAAAAGCCATTACTTGGTACAGTCCAGGTGACTTCACATTAAGCAAATTAGGGCAGTCCAAGCAGGTCCTTCTAGCCCCTGCTCTGTGGATATTTCTACGACAGTCTCAGTTGTACATATTCACTCAGCTCTTGTGCTGTAAGCAGAGTTTACTCAGGTGAGGACTTGAATGATTTTGGGAATTAGAAGATGGAACTCGATCCTGAGCAGAAAGCACTGCAAAACTCGCAAACCAGTTTGTTTGCGGATGTATTCCCAGTGATCCTAAGTGATAGCAGAACTGAGGCCAGCAGATGTAATCAGCTAAGATCGCAGCGTTCCAGGAGGATCAACAGAGTCAGAAACTATGAAAGATTTGCTTCAGTCTGGATTGCAGGCATTTGAGCAGGATCCAGTAATTGCAGGAGGGGTTTCTCGGCTCTGAGTTATGCCAGCGGTCGGATGCGTGACCACAATTGCCCCTTCCAATCCTAGTAAAATAAACAACAACTAATGATAATATTTAAGGAAGTCTTAACAAAAGGAAATTGAATCAAAGCATTTTTTTTTCCTCTTGCTTTTGCCTTTTTTTTTCATTTCCTTAACCCCAAACTGGTAATGAGAGAGCGGCAGCTGAGGAACGGACATTATGTTCATTGCAAACAGAAGTTAGAAAAGGCACTAATCAGCTCCGGAGAGGAAGCTAACCACTTCAGAGGGCTTCTTCAGACAGCCACCTTCTGCAAATGAAGGGGGCTGCTCTGTTTCTCATTCCGAGAATTGCAGCTTTGACACTTCAATGGATTTATGCTTGAGGTTCTTTCAAAAGCTTTTATAGCCTCTTTAGACCGCTACTATAAGTTTGCTGAGGAGGTGAATGCAGGGAGATTAATAGATTTAGTTTTCAGTGCCCCAGTTTTGCCCTCACGGAAATCAGTAGCACAAGTCCCAAGTAATTTAAACAAGCCGTGGACAGAACTCCAGCCTTTCTGAAGAACCAAGGCTCAGTACTTTTCAGCAAGTGATCTAAAACAAGATGTTAATGCAAAGCAACCTTTTGACAGTCATTTCCAAAACTAAAAGCAAACATTACTGCAGCTTGAGATTATGCTCCTAAAGCAGACTATATAACTCAGTTGCTCAGTATGTCAGCACATAGACCTGTAATGCACTCACAGTATAGTATTATAGAATCATAGAAAGGTTTGGATTGGAAGCATCTTTTACAGGTCATCTGGTCCAACCTCCCACCATGAACATCTTCAACTAGAGCAGGTCGCTCAGAGCCCCGTCCAACCTGACCTTGAATATTTCCAGGGATGGGGCATCTACCACCTCTCTGGGCAACCTGGGCCAGGGTTTCACCACCCTCATTCTGAAAAAACTCTTCCTTATCTCTGGTCTAAATCTGCCCTCTTTAAGTTTAAAACCGTCACCCCTTGTCACAACAGGCCCTGCTAAAAAGTCTGTCCCCATCTTTCTCATAAGCCCCCTTTAAGTAGTGGAAGGCTGCAATAAGGTCTCCCCGGAGCCTTCTTTACTCCAGGCTGAACAAGCCCAACTCTCTCAGCCTGTCCTCATAGGAGAGGTGCTCCAGCCCACTTACCATTTTGTTGGCCTCCTCTGGACCTTCTCCGACAGGTCCATGTCTCTCCTGTGCCAAGGGCTCCAGAGCTGGATGCAGCACTGCAGGGGGGTCTCCCCAGAGCGGGGCAGAGGGGCAGAACCCCCTCCCTCACCCTGCTGGTCACGCGGTTTTGGGGGCAGCCCAGGACATGGTTGACTTCTGGGCTGTGAGTGCATGTTGCCATCTCATGTCCAGCTTTTCGTCCATCAGTAACCCCAAGTCCATCTCAGCAGGGCTGCTCTCTTTGGGGGCAGCCCAGGACATGGTTGACTTCTGGGCTGTGAGTGCATGTTGCCATCTCATGTCCAGCTTTTCGTCCATCAGTAACCCCAAGTCCATCTCAGCAGGGCTGCTCTCAGCCTGTGCTGATACTGGGGGTTGCCTCGACCCAGGTGCAGGACCCTGCACTTGGCCTTGTTAAACCTCATGAGGGTCACACAGGCCCATTCCTCGATCTTGTTCAGGTTCCTTTGGATGACATCCCATCCCTCAGGCATGTGAACCGCACCACTCAGCTTGCTGTCATCTGCAAACTTGCTGAGGGTGCCCTCGATCCCACTGACTGTGTCATTGATGAAGATATTGAAAGTACCTGTCCTGATCCAGGCCCCTGAGGGACACCTCTCATCACTGATCTCCATCTGGACATTGAGCTGTTGACCACTACCCTCTGGATGCAACCATCCAACCAATTCTTCATCCACCCAACAGTCAACCCATCAAATCCATATCTCTCCAGGGTAGAGAAGGATGTTGTGGGAGGCTGTGTCAAAGGCCTTACAGCAGTCCAGATAGATGGCATCTGTAGCTATTCCCTCATCCACTGATATGGTCAGTTCATCGTAGAACACCACTAGGTTGGTCAGTCAGGATTTGCCCTTGGTGAAGCCGTGCTGGGTGTCTCGAATCACCTCCTTGTCCTCCATGTGCCTTAGCAGAGCTTCCAGGATGTTCTGTTCCATGGTCTTCCCAGGCACAGAGGTGAGGTTGACAGGTCAGCAGTTCCCAGGGTCCTCCTTGCTACCTTTTCTTAAAAATAGGTGCAATGTTTCCCTTTTTTCGGTCTCCAGGGACTTCACCTGACTGCCATGGCTTTTCAAATATCATGGGGAGTGGTTTGGCAACTACATCAGTCAGTTCTCTCAGGACTGCGGGGTGCATTGACCGTAGCACCAAAGGCTGAGCCCTATGTTCTTAAGCTGAGTGCAAGAGTCAACAGAAATGGAACAATTTTTCTTGATAATTTAGATGTCACTAACCCATTTATTATTAGACAAAAAAACCCAGTTTTTCAAGTCAGGGTCATTAGTACTGGAAATGAAAGCGTGAAATGCAGATATCGGAAACCTCACCAGGCAGAACACTGACAGCAAAAACATGCAGAATGGTTTGATATGACCAGATGTTAGTGAAGATTTTTTGAGAAATAGGGACCTGATCCAAAAGCATTTGCTCAGCTGAACTCAGGAAAATGGTGTTAGTGCAGCGTCTGGGCACAACACTGACCTTGTTTTGCAGTCCCCTGCTTTCAGAAATGAAGCAGATGCTCAAAAAAATTAAGATCAATAGAGAAATCATAAAATCACTAGCAACAATAGCATCCCTTTTATTTGACTTTTACTTTTAGAGCCTTTTGGAAATCTCATTTTCAAGTGTTTCTTTACTCCTGCAAAGAAGAAATACAATCTTTGAAAACAATAGTAGTCTGAGAGTCTCACACAATCACATGACTCTTGCAGCTGGGAGTTCAGGAAATAAAACACTGAATATGGGAGCCTATACCAAAGAAACCACAAGAGTTACCACAACCACTGGACTCACACTGGCAGGCATGTTGTGATTGCAGAATATTTTACAACTTCTAACCAGAGGGAAAAACAAAACAAAATAATCAGAAAAGCTTTGTTCTTCTGGGCAGTTCTGGGTCACCAAGAGGTAGAACTGTAGTTAACCTCTTTTATTTAAAAAGCACAGTTATTTCGCTTGTATGCCTGTGGAAACGCCTTTTACTTGTAACACAAGGAGTAAGATATCATTTGCACATAACCTTCACATTGTAATTTACAGCACAGACCTTGGTTAGATGCCAGTCTAATAATCCCAAACCCTGCAGAATGAAATGAAGACATTAATATTATTTTTATTAAGCTGGTAATAAGGCAGAATGAAGCAGATTTTAAAGCAAATGCAGGTGAAGGAGTTTTTACGCCAGAGCATTAAACACATTACTTGAGCATGGTCAATCCCAGCTCCAGGCAAGACACTTGGGAGGTGCAAGTAGAGGTGTTAGTCTTGAGATACGCACAGACTACTTTTTCACTGCAGTCAATGGGAGTTAGGTCCAGCCGCACCTTAAAAAGATTAATTTTCATGAATCTTTTTACTTATAAGTTGCCTCTATGCTCTGTGCTATTGCTGAGGAATCTCCCTGAATTTTAATGCTTTTTTCATCAGAAAAAAACCAACACAGACAGAAATACCGGATCTAACAAATTTGTATGTGCTGGGGAGGTGACTCTGGTGGTTAGCCATTAGGTTTTGAGACAGCTTAGATATCTCACCTATGTTTTACCTGGCCTTCCAGAGATGCACTGCTTGCTTGGCCGCATGTTATACCTGCCATTTCTTTGCAACCATCTTCAGTACACTGGGACAACTCAAAGGTTACTAGATTAGTTTTCTGGGCACCTGAATCCCACTTATGTTTTGTTGTCTGGGCATGTATCGTCATGGAAGTCTTCTTGCCTAATGTTATGTGTCTGGATTCAGACTGCAGATTAAGACAGCTTAATTTAGATGTCCACTTAGACAGTTTAATTTAGATGTAGGAGGTTTCTACTTCAGCATTGGATGTCTTGACCGAGAGCTTGTAGGTAATGGAGCTCAGTCCAGCACATGAACACAGCTAGTGCCATTTGAGAAGACAAAGTACAGGTCTCCTCCAGATCCCACATCAAGTGTGCCAGACCCGTGTGAATGTCTGGGAAGTCCCTACAGTACCTCTGATGACACCTGGTACCTGGTTTTGTGCAATTGAATTCTGTCACTACTCTGCATGATCAGAGGATTCATCTCACCCTAAAGCTGATACCTACACTTGGGTGAACGAGTTGTTCTTTTGTGATTTCTCAGACATTTATACAGTCACACAAGATGTGACACGGGAGCTACAGAAGATGCATGTTCCTTCTGAAGTGGCAGCTGCAGACCAGTTGGGATACCCTACCCTGCCTGAAAGGGAACCAGATGCCCATGGTAAGGCAGCTAAATCGAGACACCCATTGATTATAACATGAACTCAGACATCCAGAGAACAGACCGACACAGACACATGCCTGAACAGGGAGCTGAGACCTATTTTTAAAATTATCGATAAAGAATGTCTCACCCCGTGTGTCTAACTTTATGTATCAAGACAAAGAGTAGGATTCATTGTACATGTTTTCACCTGGACCAGACACCCATACTCGTTCCTGTAGTCAGTGCAGATATATCTGTTACAGTCAACTGAGTCTACAGCGTAATTCATCTCATCCTAAAGTAAATTAAAACTGGTCAGATGAAACCAGTTCCTCAAAATTCCTCACATTTATTTTAATTCAACATAAAGGGAACCCAGACTGTCCATTTCAGATGAAGAGGTCTCCATTGCTATGGAAAAATTACGAAATCCAGTTCTGACTTATTTTTAGGTTGCAGGTTTCATTTACAAAATGGAAACCACATCCGCAGCAGAAACATGATATTTCACAAATATCATAAGCAATAGACCCACTTTCCACATCTGTAGCTCTGTCACCATCCCCAGTCAGCAGAAAAGGTTGGAACACACAAGCTTTTACTCCCTTTTGGACCTTAAATCAAAGGTCTAATCTGAAACGAAATGCCTCCTGGGGTCAGCAGGGGTGCAGCGTTGCAGTTTCTGTGGACAGTGGTCCACAATAGAGTGAAACACCAGCAGCATGTGCAGATACTCGAGTCCTGAAGGACCGTCAGCTTCTCAACATGTAGATGAAACAGAAGCAGTTTTCAGTCCATCTGCAGAGCAAATCTTCAGCTCACAACTCTTAAGCAATGGCAGCAATGTTTAAATGCTCATTTGGGACAGTTTAAGGGCTTTCTGATCTGTTAGGTGGCAAGTGAAACCATAAGCAATATGCACTTCTCTTCTGTCACAGGTAATGAATATGTTTTTCATGGTATTGATATAACCCCTCTCTGTCTCCAGGAAGAGTCCGTAAGCCTCGATTCACTTTTCGGTGCCCTCACCGCTTTAGGGAGCACAAGGAGTTGGG
>NW_010546743.1:17706-40312 GCF_000687285.1 Phaethon lepturus | reverse complement strand
GAGCGGTTCCTGAGCTGCCCCACAGAGCTCTTTGGTGTACTTACTTAGAAAATCAAATGCTCCCCTATCTGTGCACGTCCTGACATGCTGACGCCTTCTTTTGGGTTATCTGCAGGTCATGGGAACCGTAACATATATTTAAAACCCAGCAGATCTGCTGAAAAGCTTAGAGTAAGGAGTTAGCCAAGGCAAATTGTCACAGTCCCCTAATCTCCACTTACAATGTTGATTTGAGCTACTATTTCCACTGCTCCAGAAGTGCAATTGTCAGTGTGGTACCAGGTCATGGTATTTATATCGCATGCCACACACTTCACGTGTCGTGGAAACAGGCTACAACGTCTACTCACCAGTCCTCTTTCTTTTTTTTCCCCCCCCTTATTTCTGCTCCCCCCCCCCACCTCCTTCTCCTGATTTCCCTCGACTCCTTTTAGCTCAGGACGGTTTTAAATAGAAACACCCTCAGCGCAGCACATTGCCTTGCCGTGATAAACTGTTTTCAGAGGTCGGAGAAAGAGCTTGCCAAACCAACGGCCATTTTTTTCAGGGAATGCTTCAGGCCAAAGCAGGACGTCTATGCCTGTGAGCAAATTGACCACATTTAATTTGGAAAATTCATTTGAGGAAGCACATGAGGCAGCACCGTTGGGTAGGCACTAGTGGCAAGCCAGAAGAGAAGGCTGTAGCCTCTCAAGTTTAAGATTACGTACCCATGGCTACTTCCGTCAGCTCAGTACAACCAAAGATCCGCTGGGCTTCGTGGGTGAGAGAAGTTATGCCCTGAGCTACAAAGCAAGAAATGAAGAACCAGGAGATTCACATGGATGAGATTTTCTTAAAACCTAACCTTGTTACACAAAAACAACTTTGCAACAATTTTAGCACACACTTTGGTCAATTAAGTATTGAGAGCAGCAGAAATAACAGAGGGGATAGAAAGCTGATTGCAAAGTCAGCATCTCCAAGTTAGTTTAGGATAAAGCATAGCAGGGGGTTGTCTGTACAGTCCCCCCATCCCATCTGCAGTGAACTTATCTGAATCAAAATAAAACTTTAAAAGATAATAATAATAAAAAAGCAAACCGAGAAACTTTCAAAAAATACAAACCTTTCCAAAAAATTGCTGCTGAAAATTTTGAAACCTGAGTGGGCAAGCAGTGATGGAATAATTAATAGTACTAAGCGGCAAGCATTTAATTAGGGAACTACTCTCCCTAGTTTCTTTCTATAATGAAAGCATCAGGTTCCTCCAGATGGAGCAGTAGAAAAGGATGGCAAATTAGGTGAGTGTTTGAATCCACAGGAGCTTTTAACTCATCGTTATCAAGAAAAGGAGATTAAAAGCTCTGTTTTGTAGACATTCATGTTTGAGAGCAGCCTAGAGTGAGGAAGACATCACATGAATGTTCACAATGACTGTACCTGCCAAGTCCACCAGGACTTTCCAAGGTGGTGAATTGGCCAGCAACTAAAACATCATGTTTTGTATTCCGATAACGACAGATAAAAAAATCCTTTGTCCGTCTAAACATTTGGTTTTGCAAAGTTTGAAAATTTGTCTTTCTTATTGCTCATAAGCAACTAGAAAGTTGCCTGCAGTTGCAGGGAAGGGTGGAAAACTGCTCTTGAAAATGAATTGATCAAGAATGTGCATCAAACCAGTATAAGCATTGTATATGTATGTACAAGCATCGAAGAGGGAGAAGAAGAAGCAGTCATGAGTAATAAAAATGAGGAAAAAATCATATAGAAAATGTAAGGTGTTCTCACTTCAAGAATTTTCACAACAGTGGGATTGTATAGACTATAATTATAAATGGTGGGGAAAACAAATAGGGATTTTTTTAAAATGTCAGTTCTATGAGCCTGTGTGAGCCAGAATTTTGGCTCAATACCTTAAAAAATTACAAATACCTAAGAAAAAACATAATCTTGAATTTCTCACTCTCAAGCACTTCAAATTCGACTATTCTCACAATGATTGTGCAGAAATCAGCTGTTAGCTGCCATTTTCTAATGCACTGCCTGCTAGCTAGGGAATGAAGTGACTGAGCTTCTAGTCTTGGTTCTGCCAGTGGCCTCTCCCGACAGCTGGAGAAGTTGTAGCAGTGCCATCTTCTTATTTCTCGCACATACACATGCATGCATGTGTGTGGATGTATGTACGATTTTTTTCCTCCCATTTTTAAGGATCTCTTAGCTAAAATTTTTTGTACCCCTGCTGCATGTTTTACTTTATTTTTAAAACAATCCACTCTTTCTGGTGCCCAGCATGTTTTGTTAACCTCTCTCTAAGGATACTTCTTAGAAAGAATCGTTATTTGTCCTGTGGTTGTATCCTGGCTTGGGACCTACCTCCTTCAAGGAGGTTCAAAATACTAGGACCTTTTGCCAGGCAGAAAATACATGCAATGGAAAGATAAAATTTTATGTAGCAAAACATAAATAAACTTTCCCTTTTCTGCCCGAGCCAGAGCTATAACACATGGATTCATGTTCTCGCTGCGTTTTTGCTAGAGAAGGCAGAGAGAATACGTGCATGTGTTTCTGTATGCTCCAGGAAAGCTTGGTTATGGGTGATCTGCTCGGAGTATTTAGATGTTTATTGTCACTGTCTTGGGTTTCTTCCCCTCTTTTCCACTCAACTCTCCTTTCCCACAGAAGAAAAAAAAAAGCAAGCCATAGAATTAAAACTCTTCTTGTCTCCTGGTTTCATTCCCTTTTCTTGCTGTTCCTCTCATTTTGGAGACATCATAGTCACCACTGTTTTTGTTAATTTTCACACAACAGTGCAAAGGAGACTGCAATGGTCTAAAGTGGAGGGAGGAGGAGAGGGACCCCAGGGCAGGTGATGGTGCGGTATAACTCTGCCCTGAGCTGTGAGGTAGCATGGGAAGTGTCAAAATAACCTGCAAGGCATTGAAGAACAGGGAATGAGAAAGGTAGGAAGGATTCAAGAGAGACAAGAAGGGGAGTTTTCAGATGGAAAAAGCTCTGATCTTATTCTGTGGACTGGAGCTCTAGCTGGAGGCATTGTATCTGAATGTCTTTTTTTTCTTTCCTATGTAGTGCTCTATTTGCTTTGAAGTGAATCCCCCAAAATACTTGCTCAGTAGGCTGAATACCATTGGAAATACTCAGTGAGGCAACAAATAGATCTGCAAAGAGGGGAGGAAAAAAAGAAAAGAGACAAAATACCAAGAGAAAATATCCGAGCTATGTTTGAATTCTCTTGGTTTATCTTCTTTCTCTTTCTGCTTCTGTGCTTTCTTTCTTCATGCCTATTAACTGTGGTCTGTTCATATTCCAGACTTTGTGTGATGTTACCATGTTTTGTAAGCTTTCTGTATTGTATTTTCTGAAGCAACTGTGTTCAAAGTGAAATAATTAAATTCCTTACCTGTTTGACTGTGGGCTAGATTTGCTATACAGAAAGCATTCTCTCCTCCTCCTATTTGGTAGCAAGGAGATAGTAGGCTTCTACTGGTGCATTTTAAACCAGTTTCTGTGTTGTCCCAGTAAGAATAAAGACCTTTCACAAGCCTTGAGCATGAGCAAATTGAAATCAAGTACCTCAGAGCTTGAATTGATGCTGCATGTCATGAACTCATCAGTTTGCCTCCAGTATTCTCATTATGGTCTTCCTTCTCTCTAGGTAATACTTGTTCCTTGAATATCCTAAGATCAAGCTATGCAGTTTGGTGCTGTGCATCTTGATGGCTAAGAGATAGAAAACTAAACAGATGAAGAGATGCAGATATAAACAGACCATGGTCCCTAGCAGAATATCAGAAGCAGCTCTGGATTTATCATAAGCAGCGTGCAGCCATAGGATGATAGTCAAAGAGCAAGGAAGAGTGAGAAATGGTCTGTGCGCTGGTCTCACTCTGCTGAAATTAAAAAAAAAAAAAAGAAAACAACACGAACGTAAATAAAAATGCTCCCTTTTGAGAGTGGTTTTCTTTGACCCTAAGTAGGAAGAACCCAAATTTGCAATGATCTGGGTGCAGACCTTGTACTAAAGCTGCCACGAAGCTGTAGCTGACTCTGCAGTACCAGGGCAATGTTGGGTTTGGATATTGTGGATAATATCCAAGCCATTTGGACAGAAATGAAGTGGTCCAGAGTCGGACAGGGTGCCCTGTCATATGTTCTTATGATGCACACAATCATGTTCTTATGATCCTGGGGGGGTCTGTCAGTTCAGGAAAAGCACTGTGGAAGGCAGTGGATGCCCAGAGCGGTCTGGTCTGTAGTTTCCTGCATATTTGTAATTTGTGAGGCTAATCCAGTGCAAACTCTGAAGCAGAAGTACCCTGGGCCAGATCAGGGAGCCAATCTGGGTCAACACGTTTTTTGTAGGGGGGTAGTTTGAGCCCCTTCTCTCATCCCACCTCGCAGATACATGAATGTTTGGGCTGGCAGAAGGGAGCGGGAACAGCCGTTGGTGGGGGCAGACAGAACCGATTCTTTCTGCAGTAAAATGCCAACTTGCAGTGGGTTACAGAGCGTGTAAAGCTCTATTCTGCGTTAAAAGACTTTGCCAAAGCTGAGCTGGCCTGCTGAGGGCCAGTCAGGTGTCTCTGTAGCCAGGGTATGGTTTATTCACAAAAAATGTGGAGGCTTGAGTGTATACTTAAAACCTTTCTCCAAACATCCGGCATTAGAAAAGTATGTATGAGTCCTGCCCACAGCCATTCAGCAAACCATATTTTCCGTGAATGCATTTGATCGCAAATATGAGAAACGTATGGGGATCTGATGCTTCTATTTTCCTGGTGGGGGGGTAAAAAGCACCGAATGCATGTATCAAATAATCAGAATAATTACAAAATAAATACAAAACATCCAGCTGGCAAGCACAGTCATTCAGGAGATATTTCCGACTGATACTGTCCAGGACCACTGGCTTAATGTTGTGTATTAAAAAGAAACAAAACAAAACAAAAAAGGCACAAGTACTCGTGTGACCTACTGTGGTTGTCTTGCTGAAGAGAATGGCTTCACATTTGCTTTGAATTAGTCCGTGCATGGTCTGAAAGGTCGTTTCTTTTTTTTTTTCTCTTTTCTTCTTTTTTTGCATTGTTATTCTATGTGTTTCATATCATTTTACGTTTCTCTCTCAGAATGTTTAATCCTTCTCTGTATCCTCCAGTCCTATTACAGCATTACAGTACTGGGCTGCTGAATATGCCTCTTTTTGTCCAGTTTCTAGCTAGTCAACGAAAGTTTCTCTCCCCACCACTTCTGATAAAGCAGGATGTTCTATAGCAGGGAATAATGGATGAAATCCAGTGTTATATGCCTCACAGCTGAAGGGGGCACACCCTGTCTGCAGAGACTTTTGCTCTCAACAGCTCTCCCATCTTCTCATTTAAATTTCATTTAAGAAGCAGTTAATAAAATGCAGTAACTTTTGTTATATGCTTTATACACATTAATAAAACTTCAATATTATACAGCCTGAACAGCTGCTTGTAGGCATCCACATAAAGATGCCATTAGCTGCAGTGTGCTGAATTCAGACCCACATCTCTCTACATACTTGATTCCCTTAACTAAAGGAGTGTTGCCACTACTCTCTAGATTTTAAAGATGGTGAGATTTGCATAGTTCATGGAACTGACTTAGTTTGTACCACTCAGGACAGATTGGGGCATAAATCTCCGTTCTCAAGCTTTGCAGTCCCTTCCTGCATCCACTGGGCCATGTGGCTTCCTTCCCAATTCCTTCCCGATTAGTCAAAGTGCTTAAGAACATAAGGATGGGAATAATTATCCTTTGTAGATCACTGTCCTTCCAACAGTGGACTGCAATAAACTATTTCAGGGAAAGTGTAAAAATTAAGGAAAGCAGAGAACTCATTTCTTTCGGATATCCACTCTGGACATGATGCCATGTGATAAATTTCTACAGTCAATAGCAATATTTCCCTTGATATTGGATGTCTTTCCTAAAACTATGCAACACCTTAACCCCAAGACTGGGACATAATGAAAAAATTTGGGGTAAAACTCCAAGGGTACCTTCTGACACTTTGCCGTGGTTTTATACGTCATGATTACAAAGGTAGATCATTGCTTGTAACTGTAATAGTCCCACATTGTGACTTCTCTCAGAAAACATTTTCCAACCAGGGACAACAATCTGGACTGAAAATAAAAAAGGAGCTGTCTATGAATTGCATTGATTTTTGAACTCCTGGTCCCATCTAAGCTGTAGTAGGTGGGATTCAGCTCCAGATGCAGAAGTCTACATGTCGGTGTATACTTATGTACTATAAGCTCAGTTCAGTTGCTCAAAGATAAGTATCTAGTGCCATTTTTGATGCTAGCTCCAGAAAGGCGTGGGCCTCCCACAGGACCTTGTGTCTTATCCAGCAACGCCATACAGACATGCTATAGAGTATTCAAATGGCACAAGGTACCTAAGCTTAAGAAGGAAATCCTGGCTGTAATGATATAAGAAAACTTGGGGATCATAGGATCCAGATAATTCCTTTTGGTTAAGCACCCTGTTTAATCAAGATATTCTTTCACCATGAAGAGCTCAGCTTAGGAGGAACTGCTCAGCTGTCAAAGTTAGTTTTAAGGAACTGGTATCTGAAGATAAATTATTAACCTGTTTTGAGGGTGTTTTCTCTATTTGGATAAAGGAAATCTATTGCTTTCCAGAAAAAAAATGCTAGAAAGTTATTGCTGCTCAGAATTTCTGATCTCGGACCTCTTAACGGGCATAACGGTACGTACTTACATACAGCGGTTTGGCTGGCACATCAATTAAAACATCGTTATGGATCCAGGGGTGCATGTTCTAGCCTTGCACAGGACTTGTTCCAAAGATTTCCCCAGCTAACTCAGCTATAAATGGGTGGATGACCCTTTGAATTGGGTAGCCAAAGGTGGCCAGAAACTCCTGGAGACACTGACTAACACCGAGACCACTTCATATGCCTTCTCCCTGCTAACGCATCCTGGCAGCCAGGCATGGGTGCTGGGCTTTTGTCTAATTGAACATGACGAAAGTCAAATCTCCAGTTACGCAATGAAAATTAAACCACGGGAGGCCATGGTATAAGTTAAGAGAAAGAAACAAGCCATCCTATTTCTTCCACCGCACTCAAGATGTCAGTAGGCCCTTAGGGAGGTTAAAAAACTGTGCTTTTGGAGAAATCTGATGTTATTAGAATCAAAGAATCATGGAAAAGCTGGTTGGATGAGACAAAGGGCTCTTAGTCCAAACTCCCAGCTGGGGCAGGACTACAGCCATGGCTTGCAAACCTCCAGGGACGTGTATGCCAGAGCTTCTCTGGATAGCCTGCTCCACTGCTACACTACACTGAAATGAATTTTTTCTTAACGTCCAGACTAAACTCTCAAAACTAAACCATTGCCCCTTGTATCATGTAGCATGATTATGAAGAGTTTTGATTTTTCATTTTTTTTCTAGTGGCCACTCAGATAGTTGTAGAAAGTTATTCACTTCCTTGGTCTCCACCCAACATGTAAGACTTGTTCCACTGAGGTCTTTTCATAGGACACATGCTGATGGCATATTGGGAGCCTTGTAAGGCACCCCTCCAAATCCATCCTGAGTACACAAAACTGAGTGCAGGACTACAGATGCAGCCTCGACAACCCTGAGTACAGAATAATTGCTTCTTTTGGTAGACTGGACACGCGCTTTCTAATGTGCTACATTATTATGTGGTTTGCCTTATTTACAGCGGGAGTGAACTGGTGGTACCCAGATTTATTCCTACTTCATGTTCAGCTTGGCACTCACCATCACCCCCAGGTCCTTCTTCTCCAGGCTAATATGCAGCCTGTCACCGTCCAGTCCATAACCACACGTGGCAGTAATTCAGTTTGACATTGCCAAAATCAGAAATGTTTTTAACTGAATATGAAGCTAGACTCTGTGATTACATTTATTCTTATCTCTTTCTTACAACACCAGGGAGCTCAGTCACTTTTTGGCACTCCAGGCCCCCACAGATTTCACTATGAGAAGTCAATACTCACCAGGAATATTTGCCACATAAAAATGCAAACTAGGCCAGTATATCTAACTCCTGCTGAGAATCTCTCTGCATCTTTTTTTTTTACCCTGCAACAACATAAAAAAAATAAAAATAGAGTCTTCTTTCTTCCCAAATTCCTGTTTTTTATGTCAGAAGTCTTGCTTAAGTGTTTTTTGAAAATTTGATCCCAGATACATATAAACCTGAGATGAGCCCTGAAGTAATTCCAAGGCAGAGGGGAAGGAAGAAATAATAGGACTTTACTGTTCGGAAGGGTGGGGGTGGGAGAAGAGGACAATTAAATGGGAATTATTTTGCTCTGTGGTTAGTCACAGGGGACTGATCTGATTACGTAACCTAACTTAAATGTTGACCTTTGTGTTGTCAGTGTAAAAACCAAACATATTAAACAAGGCCTTGGGTTCCTGTACAAGATACAACAAATTGAGGAAAAGAAGGAGAGAGATTGAATATTCTGGGGCCAGAGGAAAGACCTGATTGATAGATGAGTCTCTGGGGAGGGCAGTGTTAAGATTTCTTGTCTTTTCTAAAGACCTCAGTATTTGTACCTGGGGAAAAAAAAAAAATAAAAAAAGGAGGGATTTCTCATATATGAGTGGCTGATGCATACAGGTCTCTCTTTTCCCCATTTTTTGTTTTGAAAGAGGGGAAAAAAAAATCCCCCTCAGATTTTTATCAGGCATCTTGCCAGACTTCTGTCATCACCAGGAAAATGGTTCCTTCAGCAGACACATCTGGGCAACTTCACGCCCATTCCTGATGTAAGCTGTCAAATCCTGTCCCAGATAGCAATGAGAATGGTTCACCATTCCTAAAGGAAAAAGAATAAGATTTACTTTTATTTAATTGGAAAGTGGGTGTATTAGGAGGAGAACAGATAATTTCTTAGACAACATCATCAACAGACCATCTATTTGTAAGCACTGGTCTCTCTTCCTTGTTGTCCCACCTCCTGTCACAACTCCCTTTTCCTGTTTTGATCATTCTGTGCCTAGAATCACGTAAATATATATATATAAAAACTTTACAGATTTCTTGAACTCTCTACATAATTAAAGGTTCTGTGTCAAAATTGAGAAGGAAGGAGACACATATAAGTATATATTATATAAAGTGTGTGTATATGTATACAAACATATGCGTAGTGTATGTACACATATACATTGCAGTGTATAGCTTAATAATACGCATGCATAGAGTGTGTCAGCTGTGTTTGTGTAGCTATAGGAGATGAGATACAATGACTATGAGTGTGTACGGGCATGCATGGTTTCATTTACAGATAGCTCCAGCCTGCCTGAAGAAGGGTTGTCTCCTAACTGCACAGCCTCTGGCCAGCCACGGGAGATGTAATATGACACATTTGGCCCGTCTGCCTCTCCACTCCACGGGAAGAAACCCGTCTCAACCCACCGGCCCTCCTTCCCACCCTGCTTTCCCCTGACCGTGAGATACAGGAGTCACAGCCCCTCTTGGCCCTTGCTCTGCCCTCCTGCTCGCTGGCTCCTTGCCTCGATGGTCATGAGGAGCTCTCACCACGTGCTTGGCCAGGCGTGCTGCAGGGCAGCCGAGGGGTCCCTTCATCTCTCCCCTCCTGCTCAGTGTGAGTCCAGAACTTGCTGTGAGCTGTGTCCCATCAGCGAGATGTTTGGCAAGGCTTGCTTTGAGCAGCGCTGTAGACCTAATTGAAAATGCATGTTGCTTTATAATCCTTTTTATTGGCATTTACTTTCCCTGTGGAATAGCAGGATAGTAATAATATACAGTGTATTACTATTACACAGCAAAATGGATTTCCACTTACCATTAATTTATTCTGTCCTGTTTTTAAAGAAAAGCAAAGAAATCACCAGCATGTTTAAAGTGTATATTAAAACAATATATTTCATCTTTGTAACCAGACTACCCAAACTGCACGCACTCTGCTTTCAAATGGCAAACATTAAGTACCAGATCGCTATGAAAACTCCTGTTGACAGGGGCCATATCTCCAGCTGTTGCACACTAGCAAAGCTCTGTTGAAGTCAGTAAAGCCATAGCAGCTTATGCCAGTTAAAGATCTGGCCTTTGGACTTCCTCTCGCTGGTTCCAGGGTGATTAACAGAAAAAGAAGGGAGATCTCCACAAGGCTGAAATGGTCCCTGTACACATAAGTACTGCGCCTATGATTCTCGTCTTTGCAACATTAGGCAAAGCCACACAAACACACAGCAGACATCTGGCTGTCACAGATCCAGAAGAAGTCTCTTGGCCAAATCAGGGAGCAGAACCATAAGACAGTTTTTTGGAAGGACCTAAGGAAGATCATCTGTTTTGGTCCCTGGCTCAAAATTGGGCCAGCTAAGATCAGGGTGCTCAGGGCTGGACTCAGATTTTGAATGAGGTTAGATAACCTCTTGTGACCAACATGATCTCCTCATATGACAAGTGACTCAATGGATGAGGGAAAGGCTGTGGATGTTGTCTTCCTAGGCGTTAGTAAAGCTTTTGACACAATTTCCCACAGCATTCTCCTGGAGAAACTGGCGGCTCATGGCTTGGATGGGGGTCCTCTTTGCTGGGGAAAAAAACTGGTTGGATGGTCGGGCCCAAAGAGTTGTGGTGAACGGAGTTAAATCCAGTTGGTGGCTGATCACAAGTGGTGTTCCCCAGGGTCAGTGGTGGGGCCAGTTCTGTTTAACATACTTATCAATGACCTGGATGAGGGGATCGAGTGCTCCCTCAGTAAGATTGCAGATGACACCAAGTTGGGTGGGAGTGTTGATCTGCTGGAGGGTAGGAGGGCTCTGCAGAGGGATCTGGACAGGCTGGATCGATGGGCCAAGGTCAACTGTATGAGGTTTAACAAGACCAAGTGCAGGGTCCTGCACTTGGTCCCAACAACACCAGGCAACGCTACAGGCTTGGCGAGGAGTGGCTGGAGAGCTGCCCGGCGGAAAGGGACCTGGGGGGGCTGGTTGACAGCCGGCTGAACATGAGCCAGCAGTGTGCCCAGGTAGCCAAGAAGGCCAACAGCGTCCTGGCCTGTATCAGCAATGGTGTGGCCAGCAGGAGCAGGGCAGGGATCGTACCCCTGTACCTGGGGGTACAGAAGGGTTGTTGCCCCCAGATTTTACCTCGCCTGACTGTAGTTTTGTTATGCTAATCAACACCAAACAGAAGCTGACCTACTACCTTCAACAAGGACACATCAACCTATACCAGGTGAGGAACCCACTCATTTCAGCAGCTTTGGACTGAAATGAAAAATAAGCGCTGATTTCTCTGACCCCAGCATCTCTTCCTGATGATACTAAAGACACCACTGTTTATAATGTTGGTTTGTTTTTTTTTAATTGGAAGGTGCTACATAAGTCAGATGAGAACCATTCTGTAACATCTTCAGGCTCTTCCCTTAAAAGTGCTCAGCATCTGAATAATAGTTTCGTCTCACAGCATCATTCTGAGTGAGGAATATTGTAGTTTGGTTTGGTAGCTACATTTTTATGAAGGCCATCCAGCATTTCCCATGTCACAAACCATATCCAGTTGAAGGTATCCATCTTCCTCAAACCTTTCTGCTCAGGAGAAGGGGAAGTGAGCTGGAGGAGACGTTTAAGTCAAAATGGTGTAGTTCTCTTGGAAGAGGTTAGCAAAATGTATCATTTACATACATATTGTGGACATTATATATCCATTCTAATAGCATACATATGATGTATCACAGGTAGGTATGGCATAAATATTGTGTAAAACCATGTACGTTGTACACGGAAAACACAGAACATGTCAAAAAGTTTTGCGAGAGTTCTGTTGAGAAGATTTAGCAATGGTTCCTTGGAGATGCACTTGAAATTCAGTATGAATGACTTTCTGACGGGGCTCTTAGTGGAAGGCTTTGGAGGTATACACGTGCTGAAATCCACAGTCAGAGGAAGGCAGTGTACATGAAGTTGTACACCTTGTTTTTTCTCTTGGGTTAGCATGTTCTGTCCCCTTTTTCCATTCCTGTCTCCTGGGCACTCTCCCGGTGGTACCAGGAGAAGCACGGGTTTTAGCTGCATTCAGCTGCTTCTGCATCACAGAGCTGCGACCCCCCCAGCTAGGAAATGTGTGCTCTTCATCTGAATACTCCAAAGCAGCAGTTTTTCCATGGCATGAACCTTTCTCCTAGTCCTTTGCAATGAGAATGTATTTCCCTGGGTTATGGATAACCCTGGCCATAGGAACCTGGATAATGGGTCTGGCCCTGGTGTGTGGCCTGGGGCAGGTCTCTGTCCCCGCCACCCCACTTATCTCTCTTATCTACTTAAATTATAAGCAATTTGGTAAAAGTGTTTGATTTGTGACAGTGACTGGGGCTGTCAGTGCTTTAGTGCTGTTCTTGGGGAAAAATGAGGATTCCTTACTGAGGGAATGAGGTTGCTGCAGGCAGGAATGGGAAAGGTCTTCCAGGATCCTTCCAAAGCAGAAGGAAAAGGCTCCAAATCCTTCCCATGGGCAGCCTGTGCCCTCTCTTTGTTGAAATATATCTAGAAGGAATTAAAATGCCCTAGATAGCTTGGAAGAGGCTTTCTGACAAAATCCATGCTGAGACTTCCTCCTTGCATCATTTTAAGAATTGCTGCCTCCTTATATATTAAATTGAAATGAGTCATTGGGGACCGTTTGAAAGCCCACTGAAGCCTGTGGGTCTTTGAATGGGTCTTTGAATTGGACCATAATCCTTTCCTGGATGGAGCTTTGTCATGAAGTACTAGGCTGGGAATTAACATGCATTTTTAAGATGTTTCAGAATTTCACCAATAAAAAAGACATATCACAGCAGCCTTTCAGATAAGCTATACCACTGTGTCCCAGGCTGATGGAACTCCTAAAAGCCCTTCTTGAATATTTCTTAGCCATCATAACTGGGACTATTGCCCTTGTATTTCCCCAATCATCATTACAGTGCACTTGGGGTCCATAAAGCCATATTGCAATAAATAACGTATGTAGTACTAAAATAACAAAAAATACCCCCAAAAAAACTCTAGGACATAAAAAATACAGGAGGAAGAAAAGAATTCTACCATTGAAAAAGGAAAGAAATATAAAATGATAGGCAAGTGAGTTTAAAAAAATTATATGAAAAGAGTTCCTTAAACTTGAAAATTAGCTATATCTGTAATATGGATGGATAGATAAACAGGTCATTTTGTAGTGCTTAGGAATATGAACTGGAACTTCCAAATCGACAAGCTTAGTAAATGTAATTTTTTGTCAGTGTACAGGTCTCAATAAACAGTTGCTAGCAATGGGAAACACATTCTGAGCACAAAGGATGTAAATCACTGCTGGGAGGCAGAAAAATCTAAAAATGCTGTCAAAACTCAACAAAATGGTATACAAAAATAACAATATTCTGATTCCACCTTCTAAGGTAGAAGAGGGGTGGGGAAAGTTTAATTCTTCCTCTATCAGACCCAGAGATTTCAAAGAAGCAAAATAATTTTGTGCCATTAATAATCTTGTCCAGTAGTTTCCAGCTATTGAGGGAGTCACTTAGGAACTTTTACTTCAACATCCCACTACTAAATTTCTGCGTACTACTTTTTGTTTTGTTTTGTTTTGTTTTGTTTTTGCAAATATATACTTTCTTTGAATATTGCATTGAGGCAGATGAGAAAATTTCCAAAGAAAGTGAATGGAGAATTTCCTGTGTTTGGGAGGGTTTGTATAAATGGCTTTTTAAGTTAAAGGAAGTTACAGAGACAGCATATGATGTAAGGGAGAAATAATTTCTGAAGCTAGCAGAGAAAATATAAAATAGGACAATTTTAACTTTAGCTGACAAGCATCTGAGGTTAGAGCTGAGATCTTTGTACAAGTTGAGGTCTTCTGAGGTCTTTTGAATGAGAGTGGAGGATGATTTTGCATGCACTAATCAAGATTTAGTGCCTATATATTGTGTTCCCAAAGTCTGCAAATAGGAAAGTCTAAAAGTTAATCAGAGGCAAAAGTCAGTGGGAGACAGTTCATGGAAGATTTATTATTGCTGTTTCATACAGACCTTTAAGGGTAGAATTATTTCATACTTCTATGTAGCTATGCGCTTCCTTGCTAAATAAGGTTCATTTCAGGAAGAAGGTTTGGGATGTATGCACACGTGTCATACCAAAGGACTGCAATGCACCCTTAAGGCCATTATTAGAAAGTTTAAGTGGTATACAAGGCTTTGGTTGGGAAGGTCTCAATTTAGATGTCTCTGAGTTTGATGACTAGTCTAAGCCAATGATTTGTTTTCATTACTCCATGGTAAATGGAAAAAGATAAGCACTTTGAAAGCATGGGTTTCATATCCCCCTTCTTAACTACCTAGCTCTGGGTAGGATGATATCTTCTCTAAAGGTCTTGATCCTCTTTGCTGACTCTAGCCGTACAAGTGCTCTTAGTCAATAAAAGCCAGATTAAGTGACTCCAATTCTCTGTTCAACTGGTCTTTGTTTTGGTACTTTTTACCTGTGGATAACCTCTTGTTGGTTCTGATCTAGCCACCCTAGTGAGCATTTAAAGTCACTTTCAGTGTCTGAAAAAATGAGGTTTTGGCTCAATTAATGCTGAAAATCTCTGAGGGTGGTAGATACCAGCATAAAAAGAGGGAAGAGATGAGAAGGGGCTTTCATTTCAAAACAGAAAATTTAAAGATTGATTGCCATCTCTTCATTTACAGGTCAAAGCAAACCAAATCTTCCTTCAGTGTCCAAAAATCACAGACATTTCAATTTCAGCACAAGGGAGACATTACCAGACACTATAAATCAAGGACCCAGGCTGCAGGCTAACGTCACGCGTCCAACCGTGCAGAATGTACGTCAGCGCGGCAGGTAACGGAGCAAGGCATCCCAGCCAACGGAGTCCATGTGCCTTGTAAATATTATTACTACATAGCACGGAGCCTCAGCGGGCGTAAAGCTTTAAGTCAGACTTACAGTTTGTTTTCATAATTTGCAAACCCATTGCCTTTACGCAGGAATGTGTTTTTCTGTATGTGTGTGTGTGGTGGTGGACACCCCAGATGACTGTCAGGAGCGTCACCATGAAACACTTCGGAGGCCAGGTCATAGGATTAAGCAGACTAATGAAGCTGTTGCACAAAGGCAGGAATTTGACTAATTCTAAAGAGGAATCATAGCACAGGTACTCTGGCCTTTTCGCAAAGTGGTTTACTAATGCCTTCTGGTTGGGTATAAATCTGATTATGGTGTGTCTGGTAACTGACAGGGAGTGGTTACCTGACATTGATTCTGCTGCCCTTGTTGGCATCCACTTGCATCTAGAAGTGGCTGGGCTTCCCCTTACCCTCACCTGAATGATACTTTGCTGGAAAATAATGCATTGCCCCCCCACCCCCAAAAGAAACAACCAACCAAAAAAAAGACAAAAACCTCTTCATGGTATTATACTTATTTTTCAGTGCGATATTTCAGCAGACATAATGTTTTCATTAAAATGAGAAGACCCTGGAATAAGTGACAACCTTGGAGAACTCAGTGCTGGCCAAAGAACACTTCAAAACTGAATCTCTCTTATAGTTCAGGAAAATAACTCATCCCTTTGGTTGCTCCCTCTCAAGTTACCTGAGAAGGAAAAAAAAAAGCTTCTAACAGGCTTCAAGTGTTGTCTCCCTATTAAAAAATAAATAACATTTTTTATATTCTCAGAAGTTTCTCTGGGAATGGGAAAAATGAGTATGTAGAAATTGGACTTAAGGGTCAGCCTGCACTGTAGAAAAATGAATAATTGCTGGTGGACACTAAATTGGAAGAACGGTGATTTTCAAGTCTACAATGAAAGGTATTGACTAGTCAGGGCAGCAAAGGGCAGCTGTCTATTCCTGATCAATACAGATACGGATTCTGCTTCAATTTGTAACGAGCTAGGTGATTATTTCATTTCAGTTACAATGAGTTCCTCCAACTAGACATTATCTTTAGGGAAGGATGCCTGTATGCCTAGTTGTAGGCTTATTATCCTACCATTCATATAGCACCATCCAGTTTAATTTTTGGTGAAGATGACTGCAAATTTTAACCAGAGTAGTTTACATAGAATCTGAGCCAAAGCTGGTAGGAAAACCTGTGTGCGCCAGGGAAGTCCTCCCTTTATATAGCCTTTGTCATAAACATTTGTGAGTAGAGACTCTCTCAAGTCAAACTTACTTTTTGCAATGGACACTCTTCAACTAGAGGATTTTTAGGAGGCACATATTTCATACTAATGGGTCTTTTATGAGCTCTGGGCCAGATCATCTAAAATTTTTGAAAGTTCTCAGGTGGTTTCACCCTGAAGTGGTGAACAGCTAATCACATGGAAATTTTTACTGTTAGGAGCCGAATGGTAAGAACTATTCTAAACATTTCACTCTTATTGAGTCTGAACACAGATCATACCCTCATTTTAGCATCCAATGGTAAAAACAGATTCTTTAATTGTATTTCAGATAAAAATAGCTACAAATGTATCTGAATCAACTGCTGTTTCATCCAGTTATGGATATAAAATTTTGTTCTGACTTATGGAAAGACAGTTTTATGTCATTTCTGGAAAGAAAAAGCACCTACAAACAACATATTTATCATGTTCAGATTAGGATTAAGTCTGAAAATCCCTAAACTGAAAAGCCAGAATGTCGTGGATGTCTTGAGCTGTCATTTGGGCTCATCAGTGTCACTGTGACATGGATAGTTTTATGTTATTTTTTTCTCCCCAAGAGCTTGAGTTTGGAGAATGTACAAATTTACTAGATACTTGCCTGCCTTACTGTTGAAATTCATTTATGCTACAGGACACAAAGATGTCTGAACTGAGATTTGAAGCCACTATGCAAAACAGAAACACACAGCGAATCTCCGTGTTTGCAGGTTACAAAAATAGGGCAAACCACAGGTGAGAACTACTAATTTTTTTTATCATTTCAAAACTTCAGCGCCAAGGGACTAATTCAAAGCCTGCCAAGCGGAAAGCAATGGAAAGCTTTGTATTGCGGTCAGTGGCTTTTAGATCAAGGTTCAGAAGCAGCTGACAGCTCTAATGACCCCCAGGTGAACTTCATGCTCTGGTTGAAACATCCACACTTGCCATGACTGCCTGCTCATTGCATTGTGTCTTTGCTCAGCCTTGGTTCTCCTGCACTGCATTCTTGCTGCCAGCAGGCCAGGCAGAGAAGAGTGTGGTTTTCCAACTGCTATAGACTGCTGCCCAGTCGTCAGTTTAACCTTCTGAGAGCCCTGCCCTGTGCTCCAAAATTCATAGCCGCTGATTCACACCCATGACCTCAGCTCCTGCATCAAAGACATAATGACTGTGGAATTTCGCTGCCTAGGGAAGGATATAGTGGAGTCTCCATAGTTTTTGTCCCTTGTAACTGGGGAGTGCTAGGGCTGTCATCCCACCTCATGGACAGTCCCAGCAAAGGAAACAGTGAGGTGTCTGCTCTTCTCACAAGTACCAGTCACACTTTCCTGCACATAGAGGGAACTTCCCATTTTCTGATCTCAAAGAGCTATGAAAATATTAATAAAGCAAAGAAAAAAATGTTCTATTTTCATATATACTAATACTTGTTTCCATATATGATAATAATAATTGTTGTTAAACAGTAACTGTTTAACAATCCAACTACTTAGGCAAAAATATAAACAATAACTGTTAGAAGGCAAGAGTTATCTGCCCAATGGACAGTGAATGACTGAGGGAGACACGGATACTAAATTTTGCAAGTTGTTTAACCCTTTTGCTTCTCTTTTTCTTCGAATATTAACTGTTTCTCATGATAACGTGCATTCCTCATAGACTAGTGGCAGTCTATATTAATTCACACTCCTAATTATTTGTCTGAAACAAACTACTTGCAAACATCATAGCATTTATTCTAAGCATGCAAGCACTAGAGTAGATGCTGAATACAGTAAAAATGACTGCGGTATGAGGACCGGGCCAAAACCCACTGAAGTGAAAGGGAGCAATCCCATTGTCTTCAGTGATCTGGATAAGCCATCAAAGCTTCAATATATTCTTCTGAGATTGCCCTAAATTGCCTCAGTTCACAATTATCTTGTCTGAGCTTGCTGCTGGTCCAAAGCTATCCACACCGTTTTGTTATCATGAAGAAGAAACCTTCCAGGAAAGTGACTGCTGATGGTTTGTTTTCCCCTCTCTATGTTCTTAATTTATAAACTCCAGAAAGAAGAGGGACCTCATAAGTCAAGGAACAAACTTCAGTGGGATTAATGTTGTAGGACTTTTAATATTAAAGCCTTGAGGGCAACCCCAAAAACTCACCTTAACTACCATTGCCATTCAACACTTAAAGCCAGAGAAGAACTTTCTTCAGAAATAGATGTAAGTTCCCTTCCTTAATAGACTGTGCATTTGGATCATTGACCCAGGAGTCGTGACGAAAACTGAAACTGCAAGAAGAAAGAAAAAAATTCCCAGGAGGATATGGAATTATTTGTGTAGACAGTTATGATAACTAAAAACTAACCTTAAATGCAAAAGGAGAATGCTTTCTGTGAACAACGTTCTAAACCCATGGTCAGAAACACGGGCTTCTTGGTCCTGCCTTGAGTGGAATTTGGACCAGATACCCTTTGTAGGTCTCTTCCAACCTGTATCATTCTATGAGTAGCCACAGGGTTTCTGTACATTTGCAATTCATTCCTTCAGCTGTTCATACTCAATTTCCCTGCCGGTAAAGTGGAAGAGATGCGTATCTCCTTACCGAGGGGCAAACCTCCAACAGCTCTCAGGAGATAATTTTAACAAAGGAATACTGAGAACACTCCTTCAACTGAACTGTTGCAGAGAATCTTCCTTTTGGTTTGTTCTTGGCATCATTCACCTAGATGGAAGAACATTTTAAAATTAGATCCATTTTAGGCTTTAATGATTACTGACCTGAATACTTTCAGCATAAAGGTTTCCATGCTCAGACATGCCCTTTTAAAAATATTGTGTTTTCGTGCCATCTGAGCTGCCTCTAGTGTACCTATAGTGTCTACATGGGGCATTTAGATCTGACACAGAGCTTACAGCAGATCTGTGCTTTATGAGGCAGGCAGCTCGAAGTGAGGTGATGTCCACTGGGAACTCAAGTGGCACCAGACTCATTGATCCAAGCTGAGCCCTCATCTCTGCGTGACCTGTTTATCTGTCTCCTTCACTCACAGTCTTTGGAGATCTGAGGTTGTTTTAGTACTAGGCATTGAATGTTGAAACACTTTAGTGTACCCCATAGGTCCTCCAGCCCCACTTCAGAAAGGTGCGTGTCTCCCGGAGGTCCTGTGTCATGTTTGCGAGCCCTGCGCAGGTGTCTTGCATGCCCCATAGTCTCCACTCCATATGTGTATATGGAGAATGACGCCTTGCTTGTAGCCTGTTTAGTTGCTGCAGTCTGAGGACAAAATTCAGTTCATCAGCTGGTAGATGTCTATTTTAGAGTAATACGTATTACTCTTTAGGATCCACCCCGCTGCACTGAGTAGTTCTCCAATGACTATAATGGGAACTTGCACGCCCAGCTCACATGAGCACAGCAGCACTGAAGACAGCTGGTGTTAGGGCTCTGCACCAGTCTCTGAATTCCACCCTAGCCATTCCCAATGCATTTCACCTCCCTCTCTAACAGCCCTGCTTTACACTTGATATTTATATCCACCCAATAAATACTGAAAGCCAAATTGCTCTCTGGATGCGCCTGTCTCTTTTTATTGACTATAAAGAAGCCCAGAAAACTAGCCTAAGCTTAAAATTTTACTTTTAGTGTGCTAACATTAACTGAAATGAAAACCCACCTTAAATACACAGGGATGTTATGACCATGAGTTTGTATTTTACCATTAATAATCTGTAGCTTGACTCTAGGGAAAATTTAAACAGAAGAGGTTAGAGATTTATAGCTATCTAGGTGAAGGGTTATAAAATGCATATGTGTATGCAGCCTGTGGGTGTGCATACTTTAATATATATGGGCACATATTTATCTATACCTGTATATTTATATAGGCAAAGAAGAATGAATACTTTCCATATAAGGCATTCAATGAAATGAGCGGATTTTAGAGCCAGAGGGATTTGTTATGACCATCTAGTCTGGCGTTAAATACAAGATCAGATGTAGATACATGGAAGCAGACGCAAAAATATTGTCCGTTTCACCATTTCTGTCTTCTGTGGAGCAACGCTGGCTCCCCAGCTTGATCTGTGGTGATGATGCCTGTGCAGTTGCAGACAGCAAGGAGGGGAGGGATGTGATAAATGGGGAACTGAGAGGTGGGGAGCTTTGGCTCCTCACACTTGAAGTGAGTCAGCCGGCATGGAAGAGCCATCGCACTCCCAGTGTAGAGGCAGGAAGCCTTCCATAAAAACACGGGCAGCAGCAGTGCCTGGCTGGGATCAGCCCAGGACTTTAGGCTGCTGCTGTTTTCTTTGGTGCTTCTCATGTGTGTACATGCTCTGTCGTTGCTGGATGGCTGTGAATATGTGCCAGATGTGTTGCACGTGCTCCTGCAGCAAACCGGACCTTTTGCAGCCCGCTTTTTCTTGTTATTCGAACATATTTTCTTTGGTGTCCTACCTGTAAGTGGTCACACAACTTAACTAAAGCTTGTTGCAGGTCAGTATAGTGGTGAAAGCATCTCTGAAGGACAACCAATGTCTGTCACAGTGACCTCGAGTGAGGCGGGCTGGTTTAGGAATCCGGCAGTTCAAAGAGGTGCTGGGAAGGATTATCCAGAGCAGGTACTTCAGCTTCATTCACCCGTGGCTGCTGAGACACTTTTGCAACCCCAACCCTTAATCTCTCTGATCCTCGGTTCATCTCATCTGTAAAACAGGATGAAACTAGTGCTGCCTTTCCCTATTTAAAATATAAGGTGATCAAAGCCGAAGCTGTCTCTTAACTGTCTGTGTGCGTTTGTCTGCATGGGGTCATGTGTGCGCGGGCGTGAGTGTTCGAGACATGCTCTACCTATTTATTTTTATAAAGCAATATGTGTGGGGGCCTCTTAGGGAGCAACACCTATTACAAACAAGAACAGACTTTGCTGACTTTTGAAATTTTTGTCTTCTGTATGAAGCACTGGGACATCTGCTCAGCCCTGCAGCACCCTGGGAAGATCAATATATGTATTCTAGATCTTTTTCTAGATGGGAAAGAGAGGTGCATTAAACACATATATGTTCATAACTGCCTAGAGAGAAGAAGGGAAGGTAATTTGGGGACCTGTGATTCCTGTCACGGGGACAGCTGCTTCTCCTCAGGAATGTCAGGATGGAGAGTGACAAGCTGAGGACACATCGGGTCACCGCTATCTCCCCCCGTGAAGCCAGAGTGGCTCCACGCTGAGTCCATGGAGGCCAGTATCAGAGCCCTTGGCGGAAGCAGATGGACAGCTTGATCCTCGTGTCAAGAGGCAGGAGCGAAAACGCGCCGTTTGCCACCTACCTGGGCTCCACGGGGCCAGGCACGGAGCCAACTGTCGCAGTACATCCCTCCACACTGACAGCATCCTCAAGACTTGGCTTTCACCCTCCTCCCCGTAAGGTTGGGCATTATGTATCACCTGCCAAAAGATGGAGTGGAAGGCCTTGCTGCCTCTGGAAAAACACTCAGCGAGCGAAGGTGCTTGGGACAGGGTGTTCCTGCCATCAGTAACTCCTGGGCAGATTGTGAATCCTCTCTGACTGCGGTGTAGGTGTTGCCTTGCTGAAGGAAGGGTGGAAAGATTAGGCAGTTTCAGTGTAAAATCCCAGAAGCTAACCCGCCTTCAAAACTGCAGATTACAAGTGGGTAAGTAGAGAGTTTGCTGATCGTCTTCCTTTCTTTGCCCCATGCAAAATAATGTTAGAGTTTCATTAAAAAAAAAAAAAAAAAGAAAAAGGAAAAAGAAAAGCTTTGAAAGATTTAAAAATGGAAAATTGCATATTATTACTATTATTTTGTTGCAGAGAAAAAAAATAAAATAAACCCCTTTTTGTTATGAGTAGAAAAATGTCTCAATAAATGCCAAGAAGTACTACAAATTGAGGAGAGCGGGGAGGAAGGGTGCCAGCAAGCAAGCCGCAACAAGTGGAGAAGTGATTGCACAGTGAAGAAGCTGTTTCAGAGCTTCGTGGAACTGCAGGTCAGAGGCGATGGCTCGATGCTCAAGTGCCTCTCCTTGGGTAAGATCGGCTGTCACATTTCGTCAAATACCCTGTACTAAGCACAAAGCATTGCAGCTATCAGGGCTGAGATTCGTGTGCCTTAATTGTCCACACACAGACAACCGTGCATCAGTAGAACCAGCTTCTGGAGGCTCTGCTTTCCCCTCCTGACTGCTGGGAGAGCTGCAGGTGACGATAATCCCCATTTGAACCCTTCAGTTGGGTGCCCGAGTCAGATGAGATGAATCGGGGCTCAGAAAACTAAGTGATGAACACACCCCAGGAATGGGAAACCAAAAGGAGTGAGCTGAGAATAACACCTATTTGTAAGAGGGATTTGGCTAAGCAGGAAACGTCCAGGAGCCCTTCGCCAGGGCCCATCCTCCAGATCTG
>NW_010546743.1:593-17675 GCF_000687285.1 Phaethon lepturus | reverse complement strand
CTCTTTCCCCAGTCTTCTTTCCTCCCCATCTACCAATATAACTTGTGGAAAAGGTCTCCTAGTCCCAAATTAGGCTACAAATGAGCAAGACATCCAAAGCTATGCATACAAGCTGCACAGCTAAAAGTTAATTTAACATAGTGAACCCCATATCACCCACTTTTTCCTGGGGGATGGAAATTAGGAATAAGAAAAAGGTAATATAAATAATATATACTTCTGGTTTATTCTAGACCAGAATGCATATGCTCTCTTCTTCTCATAAAATTCAATATTTCAGCAGCTGTTTTATTCATACTGGTTAGCAGGTGGATACACAATTATGCTGGTAATTTAGCCTAATCCAGAAGAAAAAGGTTTGAGGCCGCACAAAGCAGAAAATAAAAATGTGGTCCAGGAAACAAAAAGCAAGAGTGAGTGGAAAGACATCTCAGCGGGAAATAGAGAAAGTGTGGTTAAACATAATGAAATACCCTGTCAAACCACGGTCTGTCAGACTAGGAGAACTTCAAGTACTCAGATGCTAGTGAGCCCTGTGCCTTGTTGCGTTCTAGGGCACACACTCTTATCCATTAGCATTCAAAATAAAGTCATAATTTTTGGCTCATTTGCATGGAAAAAAACTTTCATGATCCTACAGCTGTTCTCACCCCAGTATTTGCAGTTTTATTACTCAAATATCGACTTTTGTTCGCTGTCCAAGTGCAATGAAAACATAATATTTAAATATAAGCCCCATTTACCTTTCAAGTATTTTTCCTGTCCAAAAAATTCCTAGTAATTTGTGTCTAATTCAGGCCCTGAACTCATTATTCATCTCTTCTGTGTGCCTATTCATATTAATAGGTGCTAATTCTACCCTTGTGACATCATCACTGTTCCTAAGGCAACGGACTGTGATGTCAGAAACACAAGACAATAGCCTCTGGTTATGAATAAGCAAGTGGAGAAAATGAGTAATGAATTAATTGAAAGGCTCATAGACTGTAGCAAAATATCTCAGGATCCAAACTTCCCACAAATGTTTTAACATACATTACCAGCTTAATTTTCAACAGATTAGGTATTGGCTGGGCGCACTGGGTGTGGGCCGTTTGTGCGTGTGTGCATGTTGGATTCTTGATGGATAATGTTATGTTAGGTGAATAGTATTTAGTCATGCTGTGCTCTAATGGCTATCATCTCATGAGCTTTAGAGTATTTAATTTCATAACTGAGTAAAACATTCTCTTATCCAAGTCCGGGGCAAGGGTATCAGTGCAGTCTTGTTAAAAAAAAGAAAACAAAAAAAAAAAGAAAAAGGCAGAAAAATCCGCTTGGTTATCTAATCTAACGTTCTTCGTAATGTAAATAGTGTGTTATATGGTATATAAATTGAATATAAGTTGCTTTCCTCAAGAGAATATTTTACCATACGCCATCTAGCAGGGAAGGTGCTTTTTCTCTCTGCCCTCCATGTAGATTACTGGCTGAATTTTCCTTTTTATTCCTTTCTTTTGCTTAATTTTAATTAACCCCATGCACTGATTTTAGTACTCAGCACTTCACCAGATAATTCCCTGTACAATCTTTGCTGCTTTTTCACTAAACACAACAGACTAGATCCACAAAATTTTTCAGGAGCTTAGCTGAAATTTTAAGACTGTAAGTTTAAAATGTAGGTTCCTGACACACAACCTTCTCTCCCTATCTTGTGTTCCTTAACTCCCACCATCTCCACTGCATCTGCTTCTGGTTCCTTACCTGTAGACCCTAGCTTGAAGGGCTCCCAGTCACTATTTCCATGTGCAGAGGTCTGTGAGGTCTCTGCCACCTGACACAGAGACCGAAGTATTGTAAAAGAAGACTAGCCCCATCTCTAGGTCCATATTGCTGTGTACGCTTCGAAAAATTGGCTGGGAAATGAAACCCTGGATTTTCCCTCCCAGGCTTCGTTTTGCATAGGAGAACAGTTTCACAGCACCTTCTACGTTGCAAGGTCTTGAAATAGACGCAAAGAAACCCTAGGCAGCAAACGAAACATCAGCTCATGGTTCCTTGGGACATCTGTTTCAAAAAAACCCAGAGACTCCCAGGGCTGCCAACAAGCTAAGTTTTACAATACTTAGACGTGCCAGAAAAAGGGTCGAAGGTCTGTCTGAATCCAGATGGCCTACTGGGCTAGTATGGTTGGAGCATGCCAGTTTCTGTAGCCAACTGCACAGAAGGGAGTCGTTTGGCTAGCATTATGGCCATCTGCCTCTAACTCCTCAGCCCAAATGACCGGATACCCACTGCAGCTGAATCAACAGTGCAAGTGCACAGCAAAGCTCAGATTTACAATGCTGGATACGTATCAAGATGCTTCAAAACGGTGATCTGGGCTGGGAAGTCACAGATAGATGTGCCAGATGCTGGTGAGATCCCTGAAGTGCTCTACAGATCTCTGCCTTTCCTACTGAGAATCCTTTTTGATATTGTTTACAGTAATTCTCTGTCAATATGTGTATTCACGCTCAAAACAAATAAAAAGAAGAAAAAAAGAAGATAAACCACCAAACTCCAAAGCAAAATTCAGTATAAAGTAGAAACTGAGCCTAAGCTTGAAAAACAATTTTAGGTTGTTATAGTAACTCAAGACAATGATTTAAGACTGAAGATGTCCTTGCTCACTGCAGGAGGGTTGGGCTAGATGACCTTAAAAGGTCCCTTCCAACCCAAAGGTTTTATGATTCTGTAATTCTAAGGTGTTATTCTTGTGGTACGTTTCTTGGTTTGCTTTGGTTTGGTATGCTTTTATTTGGTTAGTCTGGAAGATCTATATATGTCATTCATCCCAGCTTAGAGTAAGAGATCAGATACAATTAGGTTAGGGGGCATCTGAATGAAGATAGAGATACAAGGTGGGGTTTGGTACATCTGAAATAACCACTCCACTCCTCCTCTGAGGTACCTTGAGGCCTCGGGATCAGTTAGTGAAGCCCAGAGCTCATTAATTGTCCTGTAAAGCCAATTCTTCTGCTTTTATGGTGAAGAGTATGGAGCGGCTAGCTCCTCTGGGGACATTTGCACTCCTGAAGTTTAAAGTTAGGAAAAAAATACACTTCACCTAAAAAATTTTATCACACTTTTGAAAAGTAATTACTAGAGAGGTGAGAGAGATTGTTCAGCCAGCCTGTGGTTATTTCTGAGATATTTTTAAATGTCCCCAAATCTGGCCAAAATAATCTTGAAGCAACTTATTTCAATAAGAATGTATGTGTAGACATACCAGCTCAGACCAAAAAGCTCTTTAGGAAGAGACCCATAGGAGATGCCTAAAAATAAATATAAGAAAAGGGCAATTTCCCCCACATATTCTCTTTGATCTTCTGTGGGAATGGCTAAGCGAATTTCATGAGAACCAGGGCTGCTGACTTTGGACATCTTTAATTTCAAATGTCAAAATATTTGTCCAGAAATTTTTTAATGTTTTAAGAACTCACTTTCCATTCGCAAAATCTGTCAAACGTAACAGTGGAGAGTTCGTTTTAGGGATTTTTGCCTTTCAGGAGAAAAACTATTTGGATGCAATTTCCTAGTCAGTTCTAAGAATTGCTGGGGAAAGAATCTGTTTAAATACACGGTATAACTTTGCAAGTTTCTCAGTTGATCAGAGTACAGTTTCAACAGATTTAAAACACTGAAGTAGTAACGTGGAGTGGCTACCCATACAGCCCATGCATCAATCCTGTTCGACGTATTATTTGCCAGTATTGGTCACCTTCAATTTTGGCATTATTTTTAATCAAAAAGTAGATAACACCAGGAAAAACTCCGAAAGTTACGTGGTGCATTTAATATATCTGAACAACTTTAAAGAAACAAAGTTTTGAGATGACTCCTGTATATATAATCTCAGCTAATATCCTCATTGTGTGTTTGGAAATTAAGATCAGAATTTGCACTGACTTCTTGTCTGATGGTGGAGATCAGACTTCTAGAATGTATGTTCTATTGGGACATTCTGTGAGTGTTGTAGTAAAGCTAGCAACCATTGGAATGCAACTGATTATTTTAGGAAAAACTACTGCTCCTTCTATATTTAAAAAAAAAACCCAACGTACTCCAAAGAAATGAGAAGGGATGGAGTTCATTGCTAATATTATAAAATGAAGGAAGCAAAGCTGGCACACAGCTCTTCCAGGCTCTGTCTTGCGTTCACTCCTCAAAGCAAAAATGAAAAGCAAAGGAATGGTGTATTTGTTTAATTATGTGATGCAAGGGCATGTCTCCGTGGTAGCTGGAGTCACTTCGATTTCATATAATGATTTCAGTGGACATCAAATGAAGCTCTGCCCGAGTTGCAGGACATTTGTGTGCAGCCAGACTGTGCTGGTGGGACACGACGTACACTCCGGCATACTAATTTCTGCCAGCGTTGTGTTGGATCCGAAGGCCAAAGGGAGTTGCAATACTTTATCAATTTTCTCATGTGAGGTCTGCTTAGAAAAGAGATTAGGAAGCTCTGCTCTGTGGGGAAATTGGTCTTTGTCTTTGTTTTTCGTGGTTTTCACTCAGGCCTTTAAGCCCAGAGGGAGTAATGCATAGCTCTATCTAAATAATCCACTTGTATATTTTGTTCCATGAATGCTGATTTTATTTTTCGGAATTACGTGCTTACATTGCTATGATTCGGGTGCCGCAAAATACCATTAAAAAGGAGAGTTTTGCTGAGGTGTTTTTTTCTTTCTTTCTTTTTTTTTTTTAAATGTAAGACTGTGGTGGGTCTCTGAGGTTCATATTTGGCTCCAAAAGACCAATCCCAGTCAGCTCTGATGGATCCAGCTATTTTGGCCAATGGTTACTCTTCTGCTAATTCACTTGTGGAAAAAAAAAAAGAAAAAATAAAATAATAAAAAAAAAAGAAGTAAAAACGTCGTACGGTGGTTGTAAAGTCCTCCCATCCATTGGATCCATCACACACATACACACTGAGAATGGAATCTATCCATCCTTCAGTATCATGAGTTTGGGTTAAAGAGCTGCATGGATGGGAAAGTTTTATAATCACATTCCCTGGACTGAAATTATGTGGTAAAGATCAGGTTAACCTGGGTATAGCTGGCTGCCAGAAAACACAGAAAATGCCTTAGGAAGCCAACCTTTCTGCTCTGCCTGAGCTTTAAAACACAGTATATGTGTGCATGTGTCTATTTATGCAACGAGAGAGAGACACACACATACACACATATATACGCCTCATTTAAATGGAGACATACATGCACACACACTTACACCAAAATCCATCCCTAGTGGCAATTTCATTGGCGTCAACGAACTGATATATGGGGCAAATTCAAACATTTATCTTAATGAATAGATGAAATCTGTCACTCAATATTTACAGTAAAAGACACTTGTTGGTTGGTTTTTTTTTTTTTTCACGTGAGTATTTCACGCTGGATAAAATGTGGACCAAAATTTGAAAGAAGTGGATATTCACACCAGCAAAAATTTGGTTCCCGTCTTAGCTAACTTGGCTGCCGAGTTTTCCTGTTGTCAACAAATGTGTTGAGCTTATACGAGGATGATTCAGAGCAGGAGCCTTGCTAGGTGTTTTGAATTGTCTTTCCTCTTGCTTGCTCTATTTCTCTCCCTATGCGTTAATTGTAGAAGACAACTAGTCAATGAAAATCTACTTGCTGAGTATCCAAAGTGTGGAAGATGTCTGATCAGACAAAATGGGAAATCAGACCTAGTGAAAAATGGCAAAGCTGATGCGGTGAACAATTTCAGTATTGGCACCTTAGTACCACCTTAGAGTGCTGAAAGCCAGTTTGCTTTTTCTAATTAACTCCTAATATCTTACTTCTCATGTCCATTTTAAATTTTTTTCCTTTTCTTAAAACTCATATAAATTTCTTTTTTCTTTGCTAGTTGAAATAATTTTTCTAGTACTTAGAAGGTAGATTTTAAGTGAAACAAAATATTTGATAGCTTCCAAAATTGTTTTGAACACAAAGCACTTTATGGTTGGTTGGGGTTTTTTTTCCTAAAAACTCCAATATTTTCATGTTAGTATACGAAAAGGAAGATCCATAGTGATTATGTCCTTTCACTGAATTTGGCATTTTTTGAGTTAATAATATTATTTTTGGTAAAATGAAAATATTGAATTAAAATAATATAAAAATAATTAGTAGTATACTATAAAGCAGTAACTCTCCACATTAAAGAGCACAGACCACCAGTAATTCATACAGACCATTGTGGTGGTCCGCAAAATAAACATTTTGGAAGCAAAGCAGTAGGGGATCCTAATAGTTGTATGAAAAACGGTCCAAGAGAAGTTTTCTCTGCTGTTCGAGTCTTCATCAAATGGAAAAACGAAATGAACTGCTGCTTTGTGGCATGGCTGTATGCAGCATTTAGAAATCTGTACTTGCTGAAAGGGCAGCAATATCTACGCAGCTGCCTCAGAGCAAACTTCTTCAGGGGACAGCTCTCTGGGAACTTTCTGTGGCTACCATGAGGGGTTTTCAACCTGTTCTGAGCTGCGAATTTCAGCGGTTACTTCAGAATTAGCTAGTTTCAGATTAGAAGGTATAGTGATCAAGAACTTGTAATGGACTTTGATTTTGGCCTTAAAGTCTCTGAATGACCTGCGTTCCCCAGACACACCTAGTTTAGTTATGTGCTCTACATAAAGACTGTATGTAGTTGACAGACTAATCCGTGCAATAAGCAGAAGAAATTCAGAGATGAGCAGTGGCTGTCAGATTATGGAGAAACACTGAAAACCCCAAAGCTGCAACAGAGTGACAGCAAGAAATTGAGAGAAATCCAGGAGAGTGTGGAACATGAAAGAGGGTGAGCAGTTATTTAGTGTTATTCGTAGGGGGATGATTTGAATTAATGGGATGAGAAATGGAAAATTCTGATGGAAGATTGTAAGACGACTAAACACACGAAAGCCTTAGGAGAAGTTTTTAGAAAAAGCAGTGCATAACCTGGGATCCTGAAATCTAGACCGGATGCTAAAGTCTCATGCTTACTGGTGAACTGCACAAGGTCAGAGGGACCTAAGAGCAAGTGTCATGGCAGAGTTCACATTCATACGGTAGGATTCCCTTTCTCCCAAGGTCAGGTTGACATAATCCATCCTGATGACTGAGAATCTAAAGGCCTGGCAGCGTAAACTGATTTCTGCATCCCACATTAGGTGACACAAAAGTGAGGGCTTAAGTCTTGCCAGTGGGCAAAAGTGGATTAACCCTTTTTGTTTTGAAGCTATTTCAGATGTGCTCAAAAATAACTGCTGTAGTCCACCACAGTCACTCTCCTGGATCGTGACACTGTCTGTATTTCAGCTCATGGATTGGGGTGCTCCCTTGGAGACAAGGCGGGGTGATATCAGCAAGTCAATGCAGGGACGTTTATCTCTGCACTGTCACTCACGGCAGAGCTAGTTATCTCTGAACGGGCTGATACCGCCTCTTCTCACCCAGAGAGAGAGGTGATAGTGGTGCTATCTCGATGGCTTTACACCCAGTTCTGGCCTCAGTTGACATCCTCTCTTTGATAGGAGAGGAGGAGGAAGGGCCACGGTGGAGCACAGGCTCGGGTGCCAGATATAGTCAGTGAGGGAGGTCGGGATGAAGGGGAAGTTGTAAGGCAAGATCGTCTGGGTGGTTCTCACAGGAAGGGTTGCTTGTTATATCTGTGATGCATTTCACTCTCAGGTGAAGATATCCATAGCCAGCAGGCTGTTTGTTCCCCTGGCATGATGGAGGGTTGGTGTTGAATCTCAAAGTGAGGTGCCAGAGAGGTGGACAGAGCAGCTGAGCTTGCTGGCTGGCTGCATGTATCTGTCAAACGCTCTTAGATAGAGCGACACGGATGGGGAATGGTCAGGGGCAAAGACAGGTCTCCCTGTGAGATGCCTGAAAAGCACAAGTCACTAACACCACTGATCAGGAACAGAGAGACGGCAGGATGGAATGAGTCAGGAATACACAGGTATTTACCAGCTTTCTTGGATAACGATGCCATGCAAGTCCTTTAATTGCTGTCGCTCATTTGTCCTCAGAAATGGAGGAAAAGGAGGTAACTCCTAAACTGGCTATTAAGAGGTTTGCCTGGTGGGTAGGTACATGCACCTGGAGCTCTAAATACACTCTCCAATATTGCATTCTCCACCCAGGGTGGTAAAATGAGCAAACTGCTTGCAAAATCAGTATTGACTTCTTCAGTATTTAGACAATACCTACTGTTTCTGCCAGGCCCACAAAATATATTGTTCTTGGGTTGCAGATAGCCTTCACAGGCTTCATTTGGTCTTCTGAGCAACGAGTCAGCCCATCTCTTACTCTCACTTGCCCTATCAATATACATAGGTCTCATATGAACAATCAATGCATATATGCCTCCTGGTAATTTAGGTGTCAAGACAGACTCTAAATCTTCTCCTGGAAAGAGGCAAGGGAGCGGGAGAGCAAATCATGCACCTAGAGCAAAGGATGTTGTCAAGGCAGGGACAAAGCACAGGCTACCTGATATGGATAAAGCTGACATCTGTTATGGCCCACCTGCGTTGTTCACATCTGGTTTGCACCTGCAACACCAAGAATAGGCTGTAGGTCAGCTTGTTTGTGCGGCTTATTTGACTTGCCCTTGTGCCAGGTTCCCCAGGAGGAGTCTGGAAACCGCTATCTTCTTTAGCGTGGCCAAATAACATCACATCTCCTCAGTTCTCCCAGTACAAATACGAGAACTTAGATGATTCTTCCTGGCTGGGTCACAAATGTTTAGCACGCAGACAGAAGCATAATCCATCGGCTCCATATCTGCCTCCCTCCACCTCCCCTTCTTTCCTGTATTAAATCCACAGGAGCTGTGAACCTATGACAGTTGTAGGAAGATTTCTTGCTACCTATCACAAGTAGTAGGAAGCTCACAGTACCCAATGGAAACCATGGTTCTGGCCAAAACAACATCCATCACCTAAGTAAGAGCTGGAAAATGCATAAGAGATTTATATTTATTATTCTAGTAAATCTTCCTCCTCCTCTCAATGTCTTCTGGTGTGCAGTAACGTACAAGGCACCACTGCACGATATACTTCATAAGATCCTTATTTCTCCATCTTTCAGTTCTTTTATTTATTTTCATGTTTCAGACGAGGTGATATCTGAGAAAAGCTGACACAGATACTTACGTGGCCACGGGCCAAATTGAGAACTGGTGCAAACCTGTGCGATTCCACTGTAGTCAACAGAGCTATGTCAATATTCGTCGCTTGTAATCCAGTCCCTCAAGTCAAAGCAGTACAGCTGGTTTATTTCCTTTAATATGTAGGATAGGCAGTTAACAGCTACTAAAATGTTAACTGCTATTTTTCTGATTTAAATTGCTGTATTAAATTATCTAGCATGAGACAATAGGTAAGATGTTCCAGTGTAGTTAATGACTTGAACCTTTCGTCCCCAAAACCCAACTTTGGAGATTAAAAGAACAATGACTTTCCTGATCACAAAATTCAACAACCTTAAAATGTCTCAATCTGTCTGGTTGGAATCACTATTTATAATTTTTTTTAAGTCATTGTATGTTTCTGTTATCCAAGGAAATCTCCAAAATACATAGGAGTAAGCAGGATAAGAGACCGAGTGAAGAGAACTGAAAAAAGCAAGAACACTACACTGTTAGCTGAAAATAGATTCAGAAAGTAAATACAAAATAACATAATGTGATTTTCTTTCAGCTGTGCAGAGGTTTTGAAGAAAAGAAGAGAAGGGAAAATAGGGAGAATAAAGAGAGAAAGAGTCAGAGAGAGACCAAACTAGAAAAAGAAGAGGAGATTTTATGTGTGTATGTGTCTGTGCGTGCAAAAGTTTTCCACTACAGGAGAGCTGTGTTGGTCTGGAATTCCAGCCCAAAGGAACGCTCCCATAAATTAACTCATTTTTGTTTTTTCAAACATCAGTTAGCCTCACCACAAGGTCTCCGTGCTGTGCCATTTCCAAACCACTTTGGGACTGTCAAACATAAATCATGGGGTGTGGAAGCAGCGGAGGCAGAGAGTTATGATCTGGGCACAAGGTGCAAATTGCTTAGAGTTAGCGCCAGATTTCTTGTTGGGTTTGTTTTTTGCCTTTTTTTTTTTTTACTTTTTTCACCACAAGGATTTTTTATAAATTATTCCTTTTCTTGTTCTTTTTATGCCTTCCTTTATTCCACTCTCTTTCCCACTGCCTCTTTTCTTTTTTTTTTTTTTTTTTTTAAATTATTACTGTAAGAAGGGAGAATTAACAAGAAGCAATTAGGGTAACATTTACTACAAAAAAAGACCTCTATTGGCATGCTGCTCCCCAACCAACATCCATAGTAAACTCCTACCCTGCTAAGGGTGTATTTTCCCCTCTTCTCTTTCTTACTTCCCTCCCCTTCCCTGTTTTATGTTCTCTAGCAGTGACGGTGGTCTCATTCTCACAAAGAGATCCAGCAAGTGGAAGGATATTAAATGAAAGTTGCTTTTTAATAACAATTACTGCTTCCTTGAACACATGACTCCAGTAAACTATGACACATTGACTCTGATGCTCACAGATGACTACAGGTGATTTTTTTGGCAGGGGCAAAGAGAGATATAGACCTTGAGTTTCAGAAGAGTGCTCTGCATAACCAGAAATTTAAGCTTCTTCTACTTGCCTACCATTGGATGGCTCAAACCAAAGTAAATAAAAAAAGACAAATAATGTTAAAAAATAACTGAGTTTGTGCCCTTTTTCTCTCTCCGATGATGATGCTGGATAACTGGGGAGAAGTAAACATACCTTTTTGGACATCAAAGACATATTCTCTAGACTAGAGTTCAGTAAATCATCCTCGAATCATCTATTCCTGTAAATTTCTTCAAAATAGTCTTGGGAGGTGACAGCATTTGCATGTTAGGAAGTTCTTACAACTGCATTATTGTCTCCTGCTACTCCCTGATCTGGTTTCAGTCACTCTGGTACTTGCCCTGGAGTAAAGAAAAAAATATTATTCTGGTTCTGTCTCATTTCAGGACTCTTGACATAAATAAGCCTGGAGACCAAGCATGGAGAATGAATCTCCAATGAGTGAAGCTTGAACTCTAGTCTTGCCAATTTTCTCACCAAAATAAGCCTCTTAGTTGCTGATGGATCTTCTGGCCAGTTCCACAGAAGAGAGGACGTTCAAGAAAATATGTCTAAGGTCCACAGACAATGTGCTGTAACTCCTTGTAGCTTCCTTCCTTCATAAACCCACCTACAGTTTTATTTCCCTCTCACATGTTTATTTTAAAACCATGTCATCTAATACTCTTAAGACAGTAGAGTGGAAATTTCCTTTTTTATGGGTCTTCTTCCCTCCTTTGGGGGTAAGGACCTTGACTTTGTTTAGGAATATCTGCATGACCCAAAGCTGAACTGGTTACTTGTTTGGCTCCAGAACTATCCTACAGGTAATGGCAGAGATTTGTTCTTACGCTGTGTCCAGGGGAGCCCAAGTGCTGGAGTGCAGAGACGAAGAAAGGCATGGACAGAGTGGACATCAGTTTGGCATGGGTTTTCATTTTATGCCTCTCAGTAACACCCTTTGTAAACTTTTCCAAGGAGTCCATTTATAAGCTGTAGTCAACAGCTGCCTCATTTCTGTTCCCTGGGGAAGGGTTTTTTGCACATCTTGTACTATCCAGGCCATGTAAAACACAGTTATTCCTGAAAATAGTTGATCCTTTTTTGCAAAATCACGATTAGGTCAGTCATATTTTCTTTTCAGCTAAGCAGTCTAAAACCACTGTTCCCTTCCAAAACTTCTGCCCTAGACCTTCCAGTGTTTTTATCTTGAGGGATTTGAGACAGCTTTAATTAAACCTTTCTACAAGAGATTTATATTTTTGTTTTCATTTTTCACTATCACATTTCTTTCAGAGTTGAGTATTGCATCCAAACTGAAATAAGATATATCCTGCACTGAGATGTGTTTGAATTAAGCGTTGCCTGGCATGCTTGCATCACAAACACTGCTGCACTGCAGCCTTGCCCTCAGCTGTCTTCAGTCAGAAGTGACTTGATTTCTGCCCAGATCTCTCTTGCCCTGGGGAAAAGGGGTGAATGCGGGGGAGGAGACATGAAGAATTGTTTACCCTCTCTCCAACCATTCCCCTTCTTTTGTCTTTGCAGCATGCACTGTCATACTCCAGAGAGAGAAGGCTTTGGATGCTTGAGAAACCAGCCAATGATATTTTTATGTGTAAAGGAGTTGTAGGAAGCCAACACATTGTGTGATAACCTTCAGGTGGCAGCATAAACTACAATGGATAAACTTCAGCAGGTCAACTGATCGCACATTGGGAGGCTGAGTGACAGAGACAAAAATATATAAGCAGAAGCAAGCTTTGGCTGTCAAGGAAGCCCAGTCTGTTTGCATGGTGCTGTTGTAAAAAGAATCATTGTTGTTGGTGTATGGGGGTTTCTTCTCTTAATAAAAGGTAATCTAATAAAACCTGCCAGCCTGTTTGCTTTCACACTGCAGTGTCCCATGTTGAGAGACGTATCAAGTTGAAACTGTATGGAGCAAAGCATAAACAGCATTCTTCAGGAAGAAGTTCAGCTGGTTTAAGAGCACTTGGAGGTCTCTAAAGGAAAATATAAGGAGGGATTTGCATATAGCAGATGGAATGTTGGATTTTTCATAACAACATTAAGAGTCTCAGTTAGAGAAGGTCTGAGCCATGAAACTCAGATCCAGACTATCCATATCTACAAATTCATATAAGCTTTGAGTTGTGTGTTTTACTTGGTCCCTTAGAGAGACATAGGATCCCCCATAAAAATAAAGCACAATGTTTTACTTTGAATCTCCCGTCCCCCTGGGGGAAGCACTGGTGTTCAGCATTAGAAGTGCCTGAGCTGGGGTCATGAAAATTCATCCCTTGTGTCCTGTGCCAATATGATGAGGGTATCTTTGCAACTGTTATCACAGAAGACCTATGAAAAAGGGAAAACAGGGCAGGATCTACTCTTCCTAACGGATACTTGTCTGACTCACTGTCAGGCATCACCTGGAAGCTTCTCAACTGCCTGGACACTTCTCAAGCAATATAATGCAGTGCTTCCTCCTGCTTACCAGCCTGTTCACGCGTTCTCAGCTAGCCTTTGCCGTTTTTGCCACGATGAAGATGGCCCTCACTTATTTACGATCCACCGTAACTCCCAGCAATTCCTCTGCAGAGGTGTTACGTAACCGCTCCCTGAGCCCCTCATGTTTTGTGCAGACGCTTACCCCCACCTCTCTGCACTGCCTTCTATTGGTCTTTCCTGAATAAGATCCTATTTATTTTGGAATAATTTACCAGATTATAACAATTTTGTGTTGAACGTCCTTACTTAGTGTTATGTAAAATCTTAACCAATGTACTTTCTTTTCCACTCTGATTCATTAATGATGAAGATGATGATGATGATGATTTGTCATTGCTCATTATTCATTGTGAGAATTTTCCCTTACAGAACCCACCTAATATATGTTTCCATTTGTACCTATCTTGTCAGTAGATTTTCCAGCAATTTTTACCTCTAACTCATGGTAGTTCAATCTATACTATGTTTGCCTAGTTTATTTCTAAGAATGTCATATGAGACAGTGTTAAAAGCTCTAATAAAATCGATGTGTGTATTGGCAGCCACTGCTCCTCCTGTAGCTACAAACTTGTTACTGTCTACAGTAAGACATTAGATTGGTTTGACATGTCAGCTTTTACTTCTTTTTGTCTTCTTTTTTTTCTTGGTCTTTCTGACTTTATCTCACTGGCCACCTGGGCTCTTTTTGCACACCCACAGAGACTTGGTCTGAATTCCCCTTGCTGTGCAATGTTTGTGTTTGAAACAAATAAAGATACTACAATTTAGCCAGCTTTCTCCTTCTTTACACATCTCAACTTTCTTCTTCAATAGCATAATTTGCTTTATAAACTTGTCTGTTTATTTATGGAATAGTAAGCTTTCTTTTACTCTTCTACCCTTTTACTCTTTTTGTCCATAGGCCACCTCCAAGAATATTTTATCAGCAAATTTTCTGAGTGTCTTCACACACACTTTTATAAAAATCACAGTTCACATTATATTACTTTCAAACAACTTTGAGGTAAGAACTGAAATAATGGAGAGAAAACTTCAGATCCTGGAATGTTATTGTCACCTGATCTTTTGAAAGCCTGACCATTCATTAATAACCTATTGTACTACGTAGTGGGAAAAGGCATTGACAAGCTGAGAACATATTTTCATGCCAGCTTGGAAGAAAATTGAGCTACTTCAAGAAAAGAAAATATACAAAAAAAAAAAAGATTAACAGAGAGAGGGAGACAGAGAAAAGAGAAAATAATGGATCCTAGAATAACCAAGTGATTGGGACACTCTCCCAAGAATGGGAGCTTTGGTTCAAATCCTTGATCTGCCTGAATGAGTCTGAAGAGGATTCTCCAGTCTTCCAGGTGGAGAAATATCTCCAGCTGCTGAACTGAAGAAAGGTCCTTTTTGCTTTTTTTATTAAAATCCAGTTGCTCCTGTTGGAGTTTTTCCACTCCGTGTGAGTAATTACAGATGTTAATGGAACCACAGAACATAAGGATGCATTTTGGTGGTCAGTACGTTGTCTCATGACTGGAGTGGAGGTGTGACCTGAATCCAGGTCTTTGCTCTCCCTGACACAACTGAAGAAGAATTTGAGCATGTATCTCCCATAGACAACTGTGATTTCAGCTACTAAATACTTCAAACAAAACACTTTCCCTATCTACATGGTCTTTTCAAAAAATTACTTGCCCTGATTCCCACCCGAAAAGCATTCCAGTGAAATTTTGATTGATGTTGATCTGTTGGTTTTTTTTATTTTTCAAACAGTATTTTTTCAAGGAATTAATAGCTTCTCAAAACAAACATACAAACAAACAAAAATGTGAGAGTACCTTTAACCCCTCTGGGTTTTAATTCAGATCCATTTAAGGGTGATAGAATTTTTTTTTCTTGCACCATTCTTTTATCTTGTCTACTGGCATAGAAAACTCTTCTGGGCAAGGAAAATGTCTTTCCTATGCATTGATGAATTGCATTGCCTCTGTGTTTGATCTTAAGGATTAAATTTTTTTTCCAGACTGAAAAACTTATAATGAAAGCATGCAGGGTATTACCAAATCATAGATTTTTGTTTATTGATTTCTGCTTTTCTTGTTTGTTTCACTCTGACAAGTCCCTTCTCCTCCTGACCAATGACTGTAATATAAAATCAGTCGAATTTTTGGGTTTTCTTATTATTATATTTTTTGTTAAATGTTGCAAGCCATCATACAGATTTTAACAACTGAATTTTCAAGCCCTGGAAACAATAAGCGTTTATTATGGGAAGGCTGACCCTATGCTCAGCCCTGCAGGGAAAACGTCTGTTTTATAATAAACCAATCCATCACTGGGGCTCATGTCTCAGTGTGATATTTGCTCCTTTGCTGTTTCTACATGTGTTTGTAGAAATGTCACACAGTTTTTGGTGTTTACTTTCCAAACAGCTGGCATGCTGTCTTCTTCAGGATCCAACCCAGTATCACAAATTTCTGATTGCAATAATGATGAGCTGGGAGGGCATTAACTGCCTCCAATTTCACCTTCTAATCGTTAATTACTGATGTGGTCAGACCAGGTGTCAGAGCTGAAGGGACACCTGCCTTCTCTCAGCAGTTAGCTGTTTCAAATATTAGACTCCTCACCTCATGAATGGGATCTTGTGTGCTCCGCTTGCTGCTTGCATGACTGATGGTCATGTAAATAATAGTGGTCCTGAAAGAGATCTTGTTGTTGACTCTTGGGAAAAATGGCTGCAGGTAGGTCATCAGACTTTGTGAATTAAGACCTGTGAAAAAGACCAAGGGAGAAAGAGAAAAAACGAGGAAACAAGAGAAAGACAAAGAGAGAGGAAAAGAGAAAAATACTACCATTTTTTAAAGAGAGACAGAAAAAAAGATTAGATAGTTCCTGGAGCACCAACTTTACTTTCTTGTGACTGAGGTGTTCTGTCAAGTAAGGCAAAGACTGGTGATTTACAGCTTGGTGATTTTTTTTTTCCCTCTCTTCTTCTCCAAAGACTACAGATACAATTTTCCTATGGAGCCCGTTCTCCTTGACTTCTCGAGCACTGTTTCTCCAAGAACTCAGAGTTCTGGGTCTTTTTTGGACTAAAGAAACCACATGTCATTCTATAAAGTGTGCTTTCTTTTTCATGTTAATATTTTCCAAGTGGTTGATTGATGGTAGACTATATATATATATGCAGCCATGGATGTCGGCTGGGATTTTTAAAGGAAATAGCATATCTAATTGACATTGGATTTAGGTGGGGTTTAGGCACATGCTTTGCTAGAGTTAGTTGGAAAATCTCACTATAATTCTGCAGACTCAGTGGATGGGATTTCCAAGAACCTATGGAAGTGAGATAACTAAAGAGAAGATCTGAGAACCCAGCTCTCTTACCTCTTCCAAAATTGAATTGACTTTCTCTGTGTCTCTTGAATTATGGAATTGGAGAAATGTTGGTTGGATGGTACAACTAGAGATTTCTAGTCCAAACTTCTGCAACTCCATGGAGTAATCAACTGATAGCCAGTGCTAGATCAGGTCAGGCTTTAATTTTGCCTAGCCAAGTCTTGAAAATTCTGCAAATTTTCTAAGCCACCTTCTACAGTGCTGTACTACTCTCGTAAAGAAAAAGTTTCCCCTTTTGTCCAACCTGAATGTCTCAGGTTACTTTTTGTAGTGGTTGTCCCTTGTTTTTCCATCTAAAAACAACAAGAAAAGTTTTGATCTGTTTTCTTTGAGAACTGTAATTAGATCCCCCTTAGCCACCTCCTTACAGGATAAACAAGCCCAATTTTTTTTTAATCTTCTCCTTATAGCTCAGGTGTAACCTCATGAACACCAAATAAAGAGATAACAACTTCCCTCACTTTGTTGATCAGACTCCTAATCTGGCTCAGTATGCAGTTTGTCTTATTCACAATGAAAGCATGCTGTTGGTTCATTATCAGCTTTGCATTCACTGAGACCT
>NW_010546743.1:0-562 GCF_000687285.1 Phaethon lepturus | reverse complement strand
CAGCAGGAACTCTACTTGATCAGTTACCTCCCAGCTTTTGTTGATGAATGAGGTTATTCTGTTTCAGTGCAACACTTTGCTTTGATTTTTTATTAAGCTTCATGAAATTTCTTCAGGTGTAGTCCTCAAGTTTCTCAAGGTCTGCATGGACTGAAGCTCAACCATTCAATGTATCAACCACTCCTCCTGACTTAATGTCATCTGCATATTTGCTAAAGTTATATGCTGTATCATCCTCCAAGCTGAGGGTTTTTTGCTGTTCAGCTGGTTCTAGACATTTTTAAAAGTTTGTTCATGACAGACCATACAATGTAATTATGATGAACTTTTTCTCTTCCTGTTGAATAACATAGTAGGGGAGAGCATTTTACATGCTTGAGACATTCAGACTGTTACTCAAGATTGTTTTTATCTCACAGCTGCTACGCTAAGGAGTGAAAGTGAACACCACAGACCTACCCATGGCTGTATATAAACGTGGAATGGAGTTCATCTCATCAAATGTAAATATTAGTATCTGACCTACCTGGGGCCATGGAAAGAAATAAAATTCAAGATCATC
>NW_010546742.1:0-42389 GCF_000687285.1 Phaethon lepturus | reverse complement strand
CCCTCGGCCTGTGTAACAGAAGAGTCTAAATACAATTAGAAGAAATCAAAAGTATTTTTTGTTAGACGTTTCAAAGACAGTATTTACAATGTTAAGATATTTTGTAACTTGCATGGTTGTTGGGTTTTTTGGTTTTTTTTTGCATTTGTTAGTTCTTTGAATACCATGTGCAATTTTGAGAGTTGTTCTTTAAACCACTTGCAGTTCTATGTTATAATCTCGTAAAACTTTGTTTTACCTGATTTTATTCTGGATAGCCAATGTTCTATAACTGTCTTGTCGTGCATTCCTACAGGCAAAAGCTATGTGCCACTTCTTACAGTGTTCACCTTCCCAAGATGTTAAAGTTTTTTCTACCAATTTAACTGTTATTTTTATGACCTCTCGAGTCATTCAGTTTGTAGTGGTGGTACTTGCCAGTTTTTACATCCAGAGGTCCCATGTAGAAGGGATGGTTGATACTTTTGGGAAACAGCCTATATAATTAGATGAAGTCCTGTGAAAGTGTCTTCTACGAGTATTTGCATTGCAAGATCAGAGCTTCAGTTTTATGTCAGGCTCTTTGAGACTTGTCTTGATCTTGTTAAACTGGCAAAACCATAGGCTGGATCACTTTGTAAGGTAATGCAGGAAGAATAACTTCCTCAGTTAGAAAATACTTGAGGTTAAAGTGTCCCAAACCTTTAACAATGAGTGTTGTGTACTTTTATTTAGCACAACTAATAACCCAGAAGCTAATGATTAATGAGGAAGAACCTGATAATTAAACAGGAAGAAAATACTTTAACACGGGCAGAACACGTGAAGATCTTCATCTTCTTGAAGACTGCTGATTTAAACACCGTAGAGGCACAAGGAAAAAGAAAAAACAACACAACAAACCAAACCCAGACCATTGTGAGTGCAAGCTTTAACTGTATATTTTTTTTTTGTAACTAAAAGTGAAGTGTGTGGTCAAGAAGTTTGTTTCAGGAAGACTCATTGCTTTGAGTAGGACCAAATAACAAAGCTGCAAACTGGAGTACCCGTCAGAGTTGATTTCTGACAAGGGTAGACATAGTCCTTTTTGGAGCGTTTGGTCTTCTGGTCTGAATCTCATGTGTCAGCAAGAGAAATGATATAAATGCTGTATCTTGAGAATATCTCTTCATGTATAGGCTGTCTGGCAATGCCTATTCACTGCTTAGATTGGTAGGTTTCAAAGTATTTGTGTTCTGGCAAGAAAATAAATTCAGTGAAGACAGTGGCAGGCAATTATCTCCCAGGTTCTAGCAGAAAACTGAACAGTAAATTTCTGTTCTAAGGCTTTATAGCTGAAATAATTTCTTTACTGAAGCTTTTGGGGGAAATACTGTAGAGGATTAAGCCAGTTACAAGCAGATCTCAAGGATGTGAGGAAGGAGAACTTTTTGTGAGGTGTCAACTTTCTGTACTTTAACTAACTTAGTTTCTTTCCCCCACTCCTTGTTTTTTCTCTGAACCATTCAAAACCCACAGAATTTGGCATTTTGCTAATAGACTTTCTCAGCTTCTATCAGTCTGTCCAGATTGCTAAGATGCAAACCATTTGCTTTCAGTTGTGACTTAAGAGCTGGGCTATCATCCAGTCTGTGCTTTTAAAGTCTCGTGTTGGAGAAGAGCTAATATTGGTTGCTTATGAACAAATGGTTCCAATATGCAGTAAATAATACTCATAAACCCCATGCCCCCTTTCTTGAAGCCTTCAGTTTCCTTGCAGGATAGTGATGTAGGGAGAAAGACACCTTTTTGTAATTTGCACCGAGTCCTTAGACAAGTCTCTCTCTTCTGTGGAGAAAAGCCCATGATAAATTAAAAGTGGGTTCTTAACTTGTGTGTTACAATGTAGAAGTTAAACAGGGACCTTTTGGTTACCAACTGAATAAACTAGCACCTATTTTGAAATATCTAGGCAGTCTGTAACCCTCTTCTCCCTAAACAATTTTAAGTGTATTTAATGGGTTGTCTAAATAGAGAAGTGTTGTCTCTGATGAGTTGCTAGTCCTGCCTTCTGATGTTTACACATCCAAACATTGCTGTCTTCTTCATTTGGCCCCAAGCTCACTGGCCAAAAGAATAAGAAGCATTCTAAACTGGACAATGCAAAAGGTTTTCACTGGTTGTAGAGTTTCTGCTCCTTTGAAACAGTGAAGAAACTTGTTTTCACTCATTTTTAGTGGATTTAGCTGGCCCTGAATTCTTAATATGCTTTCAGATGTCTTCATCTTTAAAGATGTTTGATAGTTGATCAGATTGAGGATTACTACTTGATCCTATTTAGGATGAATGAAGACAATGACATATTAATTGGTGTCAAGTCATAGCTCTGTGTTGTGTTGTAACACTTTGGAAATAGCGTCTAGAAAAGAGAAGAAAAATCTTTGCATTTCAGTGATAATTCTGTTGCATTTTGTAATTTTTATGTACATTTTTTTTTAAGGAGGCAAATGTACCATGTTACATTTGTTTCATAATCTGAAAGAAGAATAGCATTTGGAATAATGGCAACAGGAGACCTAAAAGGAAGTTTAAGAAAAATAGAACACGGACTTCGCTTGTTAAATTATCCAAGAGATGTGGATTATACAGTGTAAGTGGCAGTGTGAATATATTTATACTAATACCTGACAGCAAGATGCATAAACAAGATATGTATAAATATAAGCATTGCACCCAGCGATGAGTAAGCAGAGCATATGTCTGTGGGAAGTTGGGGTTTGATACATGTGAACTGGAAGATAAAAGGATGCAATTTTGCTGTTCTGAGCAATCCTTAGAATAATCTTGAAGTATATCACAATCCTGCTCTTTGTTCTGCTGGTTTTATCTTTTTTTTTTTCTTTTCTTTCTCACCTTTATAATTTCATTGTAAGTGCTAGCAAAACTTTCTTCGGGAAATTTCATACTGTAAAGATTAAAAAAAAAAGTGTTGAACGTTGAGCTGGAAATGCTAGTGGGCTTAAACTTGACAATGTTAAAATTATATGAGGGTCATAAAAATGTTGTTTTGAGCATTTTACAGATAACAGCAGAGACTGCTGAATGAGATATAACTGGAAAAAAAACTTGAAATGAAGGAGATACTTGGGTATAACATGCTGCCTATATTAAAACACCTTTCAAGTTAAATGTTTGAATTCATGTAATGAAAGGCTTTTGTTATCTTCTGCTGTGTAAAATACTTTTGTTTCTCACTAGGTTAGTAAAAGGTGATCCAGCTGCATTTTTACCTATCATCAGCTATTCTTTTACATCTTTTTCAACTTACATAGCAGAGCTTTTGGTAAAGTGCGATGTGGAACTCACAGCAAAGAGTGACTTGCGTTTTATTGAAGCTATTTATAAGGTATCTCTCTTCGTGTTCTTCACAGAATAGACACAGTTTTGAGTATGGCCTCATAAAAATTGAACATCTAGTATGAGTTTTACTAGAAAGTAGAATTTTTTTGTCAATGAGCATGAACTGTAATTCTGTTAGGATTTAAGATGAGTAGTAAGTCACCATGTAGCAAGTCTATATTTAGATTTTAATGAAAATAAGGATGGATGTTGTTAGCCAAATCTCAATTTTGAGACAATTGCAGAAACAGTAATATTGTTATTTTATGTTAGTTTTGAAGAATACTGAAATATTTATTACACAGTAAGATTTATAGAAGTGACCTTAGAAGAAATCATAACCAGCAAAAAATCACAGCAAACTTCAATAATTGTAGTGAGTGAAAGCACAATTAAGAAATACAGCTATTTTAAAACACCATGCCATATTAATATATAAAGTCCAATACTTAACAGTTTATAAATTTGAATCAAATTCTTAACTGAATGAAAATAATTTTGAACTACTCTTAAAAATATCCAGAAGCAGAAGCACATTTTTATAAAAGGTGGCTTGATACTAGCTTATTCAGACTAGTTTTCCATCTGAGGAGGACAGAGACTCCTTTACAAAGGGGCTCTGTGGGAGCCTTACATAGCCCTCTGACGCATTTGCTGAGATCAATACAACTTTTCATTGTGCATTCATTTTGGAAAGTTTTTGTTTAACTTTTTCAATATTAATGTCTACAATCATTTCATTAATCTTAAGACTGTGAGTTAAACTTTACAGGAGTGATGTGAATGAAATGTTTCTGGATGAGGGATGTTGAAAATCTAGTTAGAAGAAACAGCTGAGACTATATAAATAACCAAATGAGGAAAGGTTTAACTGCTGAAGTGCAGAATGAAAGTAAAGATTGTAGAAAAATAAGAACCTGAGCATGCCTACAACAAATTTTATGGTAATTTTGAAAGAGAAGTCTTATTTTGTTGCAGCTTCTTCGAGATCAATTTCAATATAAACCGATTTTAACAAAACAGCAGTTTCTTCAGTTTGGCTTTGCGGAAAGAAAAATGCAGATTGTTTGTGACATTATCAACTGTGTGGTGAAAAAACATAAGGAATTAAGTAACTCAAATAAGGTACTGATTAAATGATAACCTTATTATAAGTTTCTTTTGATATGCTTGATGCTGCAGGTAGAAGCTGAAGATCAGTTTGAAGATGCAGCATTGCTGATGGTCAAAATAGGGTGAAAATTAGTATGAAGTTCCATTGTAAGATGCTTAAGTGCTATCGAGTATACAACAGTCATGAAACTGCCAATGCTTCATAGTATAAACAAAAAATATTAGAAGGAAGATAAATCTAGTACTTGGTATCTTTGCAGTAAGTGATATATTTTCTTTTAACACTTCTCGACATAGTGAATGTTTGTGTAACTTGATAGACTTTGCAGGTATATGGTTTTGCTTTTTTTTAAAATCTGATATGTTGAAGTTCTGGTAATACTTAATTAGAAGATGACACTTTTATTGGTTTCAGTGGTATACATCTCAAATCTGATTACTTTCATTAATCACATTTGGTTTACATTGTAAAGGCATTATTTTTTATCAGTGTATGCTGTGCATCAATCTGTGCTTTCATAAAAGGAATTTTCAATCTTCATATTTTACAGGATTTTGTTTCCTTTGAATTCACAAGAGTCTTCGGAACTTTTGTATGCTTCATTTGTCTCTTTGGGAGCATAACTACATTTTTTTCATATTTGTTTGTCTTTCAACTCTGGTGCACGTTTTCTATTTATGACCAGCTTTGATGCAGCCTCACATAGGCATTAATGAGAGTATGAATATGGCATTCACTTCCAGTTCTGTTTTTTCTGTAAATTTGTGTCATATGTAATTTTTTTTTTTTTAGACATTATTGTACTGCAGAGGTTTAAACGTGTTTGTGTGGGTGCCATGCAATATTCTGCCTCTTAATGATGACAGAAAATCGGGTGTGTCATCCCATCCCCTTGTCACACCCCCCACCCCGGAAAATATTCCTGTGTTAGAAGCGTAATATTTTTTCCTCTTCACTTTGAAGGTTAAATCCCAAATGAGGAAAAAAGCCAGATCTTTTAAATGTGAAGTATGGTCAAATTGTGTTAATGTCCTTGCTGATCCCAGTGGCAGTGCTCCAAATTCCAAACAGGTATGAAAATAGTTTTTATGTTGTATGTCTAAAGGTTAATCTCGTTTGTAGCAAGTCAGGCTCTTTCTGGAATATGTGCTTTCATTTAGGTTTTAATGCTTGACCAGACCAGTGTGGTTTTGGTTCCCCCCCTCCACTCCCCCAAAAGCTTGGTTGACTGAAATAATAGCTGAAAAATAGAGGATATTGCTTCTCTCTTTTACTGAGTAGTTGATCTCAAAGTCTTGGTGGTAATGATCTGGTACTGTTGTTTGCCATTTGAATTATATCAAATTGGAGGGACAGCAATGACAATGAAAATGCAGTTGGAAAAAGAATATACATCCTGTTTGGAGATTGAAGTGTGTTTGGCCTAACATTGCAGTGTGTTCAACATAGCTTTCAAAACACTTTTTGCTCTTTTGTCTGATTCTGTGCAGCAAAGGTTTCTTTGTATAACATTCCTCTTGGCTTTGGTTTTACAAGAGTAACCCTTGATCTTACGCGTTACCCTACTCTTGGCCGGTGGAGGAGACAGCTTTCCTAGTATTATCTGCTGAAAGGCTGCAAAGTAAAACTGTACAAAACTTTTAGGACTGTGACTGCCCATTACATGTTGGTGATTTGTATTTAGAACGAAAATACTGCTTTTAGCAGTGAGGAAAACTTCACAAAGAAAATATTTGGAATGACTTATCTGGCACTTCTGGTTGTTGAATGGTAGAACTGAATGGAGAGATATGCGAGTGTGTTAAGAATTCCCTAGAAGAGGAGAGTTTGAGCTACACTAAGACGTCTAGGAATGTATAAGTGTTAAGATGCTGCACAAAACTAGTAATTGTGGGTTCTTAATCATAGGTAATTTGTTTTGTTTTGTGGCAGGTAGTGATCATAGGACTTGGCCTACCTGGAAATAAAGGCAAAATCTGTCTCTTATTTTGTTCTCTCTAAGGGAAGCATTCAAAGGAAATGAAATAGCTAGTAGGCTATTTTGCTCACACTTGAGAGAGTTCTAATCTTCCTAGTTAAACTTTTTTTCCTGAATGCTTGAGTGGTGGTTTTGATGTTGGAACTGTCTATACATATGTTAATACATACAGTGAGATTCATACCTCCCAGTCCAACAACAACACTTCCAATAAGAGAGGACATTGCCTTCATTGCTGTTTATGGAAGGGAACCAAGGTACACAGTACATATGGTAAAGTCTGCGCATATTTGTTTTACAGTTCTTTCATGTCTATATGATCTTTTAAATTAATCTGCCTGCAGTTGCTTTCTGTGTTTTGCAATGAGTTGGGATAAGATTGTCAGATTTAAATAAATAAACAAATAGTAAAAGGATAGATCTTTTGTGTCAGTTACTTGGCTGATGAATTGAAATGTTCTTGTAATGAATAACGCCAGTGTTTTGTTTTTTTTTTTTTAACATGTTCAAAAGAAGCCTCAAGTAGAACGGCACTCAGGAAATGAAGTTAGTGGTGACCTTCTTCCACTACCCCTTCCAGCACAGGGAGGTAATGAAGAAGAATTGTACCTAGATCATGATGATGTGGAAGTTAAATGTGAACAAGTAAGAACTTTTCTTTTAAGATGTTGTCCACATGAGTTCTTAACTTTTCTTACAGGGCTTTTCTGAAGGGATAAAGGTTTTAAAAAGATAGCTGGATACTCCATAAGTATAGCTAATAGATATATAATAAATATATTGGAAAAGTTGAAAAAAAAAAAGTCTCTTAAATTGTACTGTCCTTTCAATAGCCAGTTCTATCAACAGTTTCTTTAAAAGCTGAGTTCCATGAATAGGCATATTATGGCAATTCTGAAAGAAAAATAATTTTCTAATGTAGCAGAATGTGGTTACTGAGCTTGAGGAAGATTCCACTTAATTTCATTGATCGAACAATGAATTGTATCTGTTTTGAAATTAGAGGACATGTGTTCTTATCCATATTTTCAGGTTGTAGAAGGTAACTCTCAGATTGAGTTCCTAAAGAGGCAGCTTTCTGATTGCCAGGAAAAGCTTCATAAGCTAGATGGGATGGAAAATAAACTGTGTGTTCTAGAAGAGAAACTGAAGGGAAAGGTGATCATAGATGAGAAGGACTGGAATAACTTGTTGAGTCGAGTTTTGCTTCTTGAAACAGAACTGCTGTTGCAATCCAAAAAGGTATGTTAAATTCTGTATTTCTTCTACAACAAAAATTGCCCAGACACAATGTTGTCAGGCGGTTTCTGCTCTTCATGTTTTTTCACTGTTTTTAAAGGTACGATGTGAATGGAAGTGCTGTTTATGGAGTTGGTGGTATTTTTTTTCTTAACTGTTAAGTTCTGTTGTTTTCTCATGCTCTGTGAAGCAAAGCTCTCCGTTGGAAATTGTTTCCTTGCAGGAACAGCAGGTGTAGCTAAGCCTGTTTTCATTAGTAATGTCTGTGTGTGTTCTTATTTCCTAGCAAACTTGTAGAAGGAAGCTTTTGAAAACTCTTAATTATGCTGTCTTTTAAAGCTTAATGTCATTATGCTAGTGACACATTTAAGTGTTTCCTTATTCTGGTCTGCATTATTCTGAATTTCTTACACTGGCCTACAAATGTTGCTGTTGATACAGTTGAATATCTATTTTTTAATTCTCAGAACTCTACTCAGATACAGATATCCTCTTTGGAAGATTAAGTCTTTATTCTATAAAACTAATGTTGACAAAAATAGATGGCACGTTTGATGGAAAATACAAGGTTAATGGAAAAGTTAATTCTTATTTCAGTCGTATTCTTACTTTGTGGCTCTTTGAAATTTCTAGCCTAATTGATGGTCTTTCTCCTTTTTGCACACCTCTCCCCTTCTTTCTGTTTCTTGTCCATGATATTCATTGCATTTTTAAATGCGTCAAAGTGCTACAGTTGTGACGTGTTTTGCTCCTGTTTCAAGAGACAGTTATTGCATTTATGATGGTAGCAGCACAGGAAAGCTTGTGTTTCAGACTAGGCTTGTTCTTTTATTTCTGTAAATTTGGTTTATTATTATTTCAGTAACATGTTTATTGCAGTGTTCAAAGGTTTGGAATAGTATTTGGAAAATACTTGGAAAATACATAACATCACTCAAAAATTTCCAGTAGGATAATTAAATTTCTGTACTGCATGTTTCTGAAAGAAGTCGTCTGCAGAAACAAGTTTGAATTTAGTTTGTGTGTGGCATTGTTGCTTGACTTCTTTCAAAGCAAAAGAAGCTGGTTTTTATATTAAAAAAAAAAAAAGTCTTCAAAACCCTAACTTTTTTGCAATAGGCGTTTGAAAACTGCCAAGAAATAATCCTTTGGGCCAGAGAATTGCTGCTTCTTTGTTTCATGAAATTCCATCCAAGTTGTGCTTCACAGATATAGAAGCAATTCAGAATTACTCCTTTCTTCTTACTCTTGCATTTTTCAGGGAACTGTTGGCATCTAGCCAACATAGCAGGAACACTCTGAGTAAGATCTGTCTTGCACTGCTGCCAAAGTAGCAGCAGCTGTGCATTTAGCTCTGGGAAAGTCTGAAAGCTACAAATCCATTTCAATGAAAGGAATTGAGCAGTAGTCGTCAGTGCAGATACCCTTTTTGTTTCTTTCTTTTAAAATTTTTTAGAGGTATCCATTATTACAGTTTTTTTCAGCTTCTTCACACACAGTACCTATTATTTCTCCCTCGTTCACTTATGTGGGTATAATATTCCTCTATGAACTTAGTTACTCCAGTATATAAAATATATACTTTATCAAAGGCTGAGATTTCAAATCATTACGATAACTCATTGGTGGAAAAAGTCTAGATGTTGTTTATGAGTGTTGGGGTTTTTATTTTGAAATTAGAAAATTGCACTCAAACATTGTTAGTACAATGTTAATTTTGTTTCCTTGTTTATAAACAACCTTTTCTAAGCTAGATTGAGTTCAGCTGAGAACCTTTCTTAAAAGAGCTGTGTCTCATTTAGGAGCCTGGGAAACTAGCTTAAAATAGAGTTTTGAGTTCTAAGCATTTAAGTGGAATGAATTTCAGTTCAGCTATAGGATAATTTTTTATGACCAAGGAGCCTCATTTCTGAATATCAACCAGAAGGAGAAGGTACACTTATTTTTGTTAAGGTAACAGTAGCCAACATCAAGATGTAATTGTTAGCTCAGGCCTAGAACAGTATGATTGTTCGTTCTACTCATACCTAAGTTATATGTACTATATTTGGACCTGTTTATGAACAGCAATATTGGTATTAAAAAAGCCCACCTGAAACAGACTAGTTTTTTAATGCAAAGTATGTATGGAAATTTTCAATTTTTTAGGTGTGTAAAGATATTTGTCCAGTGCCATATCTGGATGGCGTAGCAAATGCATACATAATTAGTACTTACATATACTTTTGTTCAGTCAAAAGATGATTTAAACAGGGTGTCTGGCTAACATACAGTAACTTGTATTTCAGAGAGACTTATCTACAGAGTTCAGCAATATAAGCCAAGAATGTACTTCTAGTAGGACTCCAGTTTCTCCTGGTGAGTATTAATGATTTTAATTAACATCATATGCTAAACACTTCTCGCTGACCTTGACTAAAGTAGTGTTTTTTAAGTAGGCAATTGCAATTTAGTAACCTCTGAATTTAAATGCATGCTGCAAATTAGAAATTAACCTGCTAGTCATTTCATGTTTGTAATTTATTCTTTAGAAGCTTTATTTACTGAAACAGTTTTTAAAGCATTAATGAAAATATATAGTATAGTAATTAATAGTTACAAATAACTCTACTAAAAGTCTCAAAGATGCAATTTTAATTAAGGTGCTATAGTTAAAGCTGTGAAAAAAATAATGTTAGCTGCACTTTGAAGAAGTTATATTGTTTTAAAAAGAAGCTACTTGTAAGCACAAAAGGGAATATATTTGCTGGCATGCTTTTAAATAATAGTGTCACATTTATCATGCTTTTTTTTTTACTTTTATAATGGGGCTCAGGACAAATCAGGGCTTTTTCATTCATAATCCATGTTGTTTTTCAACTCGCTGCTGAACATTCTCTATAGTTTCATCCCTTTTGAAGCTGTTAGCAGCTAGCCAACAAGCATTTTTGCTAAACTTTCTTATTTGAAGAGCAAGACAAAATCTTTTTCTTCCATTTCTAACTTAATTTTGATAACATACAAGAAGTAAATGAAACAGCCTTAAGTGGGAAAGAAATTAAAAATGTTCCCCATGCCATCAGTAATTCTTCTGTCTTCCTCAATGGTAGCTCTTTAGCCCTTACCTTGCATCATTCTCTATTAATTTGGCCTGTTTCTCCTATGGCAGCTGATATTCTTACCAGCAGTAGTAAGGAGGATATTCTATTTCCCATTCTCACTTATTTGGCATTTTTGTCCAGTGTTTGGCTGTTGCATTGAAATTAAAGGGGAATCTCGGTAATCCCATTTCCATGGATGTTAGGAAGGAAGTTTCTTGGTTATGTCAAAGGTTGTTTTAATTTTGAAGTTTCAGAAATGGCACCTTCTTTTTACGGACCTTAGAAAGCTTGCAACACGTTTACTTCCTTTCAGAATTTTAATGGTATGTTACTGGCACTTGAGGACTTCACAGTCAGCAAGCAGGCTGATGGTCTTTAAAAGAGAATTTTCATATTTTCAGACTTCTAGAATTCTTCTGAATTTGTTATTCCTTTTTTGCTAAAGAGTGCCTAAAATTTACTGAGTCATGTAAGTTACACAGCCAGTCTTAACTCTTCCATCTGAGATGTACAGTGCTCAGAATGCTTTGATACTCTTTTTGGTGAGAGTGCTCTTCAGGAGCCACAGTTGTACAGAAGAAATACTTTTTAATTTTAATTGATTAAAAAGAATTTAATGTGATTTTTTTGAAATACAGAATAGTGTAGCTAAGCATGTTTCAAAGGTGTGATCTATAGATGGTGACCTTACTAAAAACAAGGATATGGGAACACTTTTTTTTCTCTTTTTCTAAATACTAAATTCACTTCCCTGACAATAGTGTTCTAAAATTGCAAAGACTATCAAAGGTTTCCTAGTGGAAAAGAAGTTTCTTTCTGATGAGTGGATGCTAAACCTATCCCAACGGGAGGAGAGCTAGGGAGACAGCAAGAGCTTGATACATATTTTAAGCTAAACAAGAAGGTGATGTTTTTGTTTATATTTCTGCTCCTTGTAAGACAGGTTACTTAGCATAAAGATGTGTTTGAACAGGCAGTTTACAAAAAAATAATGTAAACTATCTGAAACTACTATTAAATGTTTGACCCAATAATTAGACTTTCTTAAGTGTTGATTGCGCTGTAATCAGGATAAAGGTAATGTTCGTAGTAATCTTTCTGGAATTTATCTTGTGTGTGTTCTACATAGTATACTGCACTGACCTTGTTTTAAGAAAATGAGAAATCTATTTTGGACCCTCACGGGTAGCTTTTCTTTTTCCATCTCTAAACAATGCATTCTCGTCTGTTATTACATACTGTAAATCAAGCTATTTGATAGCTGACCTTGCAATAAGAGAGCAAAAAGGCAAAGGTGATGTAAAAATGAATATTTCTCCATAGATACAGAGAGGAAGGAGGAGATGCCAGAGAGTCTTCATCAGTCGTCTGGATACAGTTCACTATTATCCACAGACCCATCTCCCAAAGCCATGGCCATTAATTCTCGTGGTCTGACAGACATTTCAAAGGTAAGTAAAACTGGCAAATGCTTAGTTGATTTCCTTTCTGAGGTCAAAGGAACAAGTAAGCATTCGTTTTAGTTGTATATACTAGTAGTGAAAAACAAGGAAACTATGCAAAACTACATCTTGGTCTGTCTCATAAAAATCCTTTTGATATGTAAACAGTGCTTAAAGTCACATTTTCTCTATGAATTTTTCAGGTTGAAAGTCCATCTGAAGAATGTTAGCTTTGAAGAGTTCAGTAACTTTGTTGCTTTTAAATTGCAGGAGACAACAAGACAAAGAATGGAAAGGATAAGTAAAATGTAAGTAATAGGAAAGGGCAGCAGGAATTCATTTCCCGGGAGGGAGTTGTACTGGACTAAGGCATATAGAGAAAGTACATATGTGTTCCAAACCTCAAAGGTCTCTACATCAGGTGTGGCATTTCCTTATGACTCCACTGGATAATAAATCCACTTACAGTTCTGTATTTGTGGGATGAGTAACTGTTTTGTTTTCTAAAAAGCAATAGAAAGCATTCTTAATAGTATTAACTAGAGATTAAAGAGTGTTTAGAATCTAGTTGACAAGGAATAGGAATATTATTTAGCTTCTGATAGGAATTTCCTGGTACTTGCAACTTTTCGTCCTGAAAAATGACTACAAAATCGTAAGTCTTTTTTTATTTAAGGAAAAGTAAAACCAATTTCAGGCTGAGCATTGTGATGACTGTATTAAGGTATATTTGATACTAGTCCTGAGATGTGTTATGAAATTTTTTTTTGGTAAGAAATGTTTTTATTACACTTGAAGAAATGCATTGCTGTATAATGTTTCTCTAGCAAGAGATTTCTATTCTAGAGGTGCCTGGCCTGAAACTGAAGCTGTAGCCTATTTTGTAATTTAATTTTACTGTGTGGGTTACTTCCTTCTTTATGTATACTTAAGGTTTATTGATATTTGGTAGGCATTTAAAATACAAACCAATTGCAATGGAAAATGGGGGATGAGAGGAAACTTAAGGTTTCATTCTGCTTGTTAGTATTTTGGATTCATTAGAAAGTTAAAGGCAAGTCAGTTATTTCTTACCACATTTTAATAAGTGTGTGTGTAAACAAAATTTTATTTTCAGAATTGAAGAAACCTCAGAATTGTTGAAAACCTCAAGCAACACCTCCGAGAAGACCTGAAAGCACAGGTCATCAGACTTGGTCTCTGTAGACTTACGGATATCAGAACTAATATGTATGTTTGTATAGCATTAAATTTTTAATATATCAAATTTGTAATGGTCACCAGTGCTTTTATTGCTTTGAATAAATATTTTCTAATGCATATGTGTATTGATTTCCATCCCTCTGTCCCTGATTTTTGGTTTTAAAAATTGTTCAAATAGCTTCCCCCCCCGTTTTTGTAAAGTGAAGTCATGATAGCAGTGTATTTTTGTGTTGACATTTGTTAGCAGTCTGCTAAGTAATATGTTTTTTAAAGTGCAAGCTTGAGGACCGTGGTTTACATCCTGTTGGAAACATTCCAGCTGGGACTTGCATATTGCACCCAAGAGGCTTTCTTGCATACCATCTTACCATCTGTAGTGTTGAATAAGTCTTAATGAAAACTTAAATACACAATTTTAAATATGTACCTTTTCTCTTTTTTTATTCAAATATAAATTTTCATGCTGAACTGGAGAGCACCAACACATTATGGCTTCCATTAACACTGACAAAGTGAGGGTCAGTTTGATCCTAAACACTAAAATGTGCAAGTAAGTCCACAGACTTTGACTGCAAAAGATGTGTTGAGTGTTTTAGTGCTCTTACCCAACACATTTTAAGACCAGAAGCACAGATGGAGACCATCCAGTACAAAAAGATACACAACACTTTTATGATTCGAAGCCATATTAAAACTTCTCTTTAGAGACGTAAGTAGATGTAAGACTTCCATAAACATTATATAATCAAACCACAGATGTGTGAGGTTTGATTAGATTTATATATTTATTTATTACTCTTTGTGAATTGGTAGTGTCATATCAACGTTTCATTGTGCTCTAATACTTCACCTAAAAAATTTTTGGAGTTTGGTATCACGAAACCAGTGGATTTTTTTTGGCAGACATTGCAAATGTAGGTAAAAGCAGGTGTTTGACATTGTACTGTAAGAAGTGATTTATATGTTTTAACAATAATTATGATTTTTTTCTATAGCCATATGGAATATAAATTGACTTTATTTTACGTACAAACAGAAGAACATACAGTGATCCATTATGTTAAATAAACTTTAGTTGAGGGTTTTTGGACTTTTGCAACAGAACTTACTTTTCCAGTTCTTTCAAAAAAAAAAAAAAAGGGAAACTTAAATGATGTGAACTTTTGGACCCTTAAATTAAAAAAGACCTTGCAAATCACTGTTCATTATCTTAGCAATGAAATGAAATGAGGTTTTCTTCTGAATGTTAGAGTAATTCAACAGAGGTGGCATTTTCTAAAATAGGACTGCAGCACCATCTTGTGGAAATCTTTAGACAACGTAACTGCCAAAGTAGAAAAAAGTCTATTCCTATACAGTTAAAGGTATTGATTGAAACCAGTAATTATAAAATATTTTGAAATAGTACTGCTCTTTAAATTTTCCTCTTTGCCTTGGATTCGAAGAGGGTTTTGTGTTAAAGAAGATAATTTTTCTGTATGATATTTGATAATATTCGTAGTAGGAACCAGAGTATGGATTTACTGTTTGTCAATGTTACGGCAAAGCTGAGAAGAGTTAGTCAGTATAAATGATTCGCGTTACTGGAATTTATCATTGAAGGCGTCTGATGCAGCAAATGTTAACCCATGACCAAGCTGCTTGGTAGCATGTAGTGTTGTGACTTCAGTTTAGTCTTCAGTTTAGAGACTTCAGGACTCACTCCACCTGATGAGAGTGGCAGTTTTCTTCTCTCCTTGTGGAAGATCAGATAGGTGATAGTTCTTTCAGATGAGCTATTCTTTTTAATTTCTTAAACAACAGTATGTGTTGAGTTGAGGGGATAGCTGTCTGGTGCCCATATGGCTTCACAGCAAATTTTATGTGTTGTTCAATTTGCTATTGCAGCCTGTGATATAACCAGCCTATAAAGCTATTGCTCATACTAAACACAATTTTTTTTTCTAATGTCTATTTTGTTCCTTTCCACCCCCCACCCCCTTCCCTTGCTCATTGGCTTTTTTTGTTTGATCTATGGAACTATTCTATTTTATTGTAGTAATGAAAAGCTAAAATCAAGGATATGGACATACTGAGGTTTGAGAAGTGCATTCTTGCCTTGCAAAGGTTAGTTTTTCTGGAGAAAGAGGAAAGGAAGTTGATCAAAATATATGAGAAGCTGCTAGATTTTTATTAGAGATGCTTAAAATTCTTTACTAATCATCAGTGAACAGGGGTTAAAACAGCTTTTTTCTATCAGCTGCTTGTTTTGACATTGGAAGTTAGCCATTGTTTTGAACAGTCTCAGTTGTAATATATTCCACCTTAAAATTATTTATTTGGCATTATGCTTATCTTTCCAAACACTTTGTGCCACCTAAAGCTCCTTTTCCTTTTCTTTCTAGGATCTTTTTCTCACTCTATGTGGTGAAAAAAAAAAAAATCTAAGTACTTCACTTATAATCCTCAGACAGCAAAATACGCTTCTTCAGGAAAGATATTAAATCTGCAAAAACTGTTTAATGATAGTATGTTGCTTTTGTGGTATCTAGGCAGATTTCTGTGTGATAGAGGACTGTTTTGTATTCTTTGTAGGATACTTAAGATGGTGCAAAGCAAAATAACTTTTGATGATAAGCTCTGGAATCGGCAGAAATATAATTTTGCCAATGTTAGGTTTATAATGATTAATTTTTAGCATAACGAATATCAAAGAATATTATGCCTCAGGCTATTTTCATCAAAGACACAATTATATTTCTAAAACATACTGCAAGGTCTTCATAAACTTTCACGCCTGTATGCCTGTTCTCATCTTACCTGGTGTTACTGCACTTCATTGAGTGCATGTTGAAATATGAACTGGGATTAAGAGAACTGCAGTTAGAGCCTTGAATACTTGCCATGAATGCTGAGAATAGTTTCACCAAGCTAAAATTCTTGGCAGCTTAAGGGATTTCCTCCCACTGCTGCTCATTCCCATCTGACTATGCTATGAACTATATTTTGTAACTGATGTGACTTAAGTATGCTCTTCTGAAAATGCGTTGTGAGGGACATTGGTTGGTTTGGATTTTTTTGTTGTTTTTTTTCCCTATCCACATCAGCTCTATGATCCAGCTTATGACATCGCATACAAACATTTGTGTCTGAGCTTTCAGCTGGAGCAGCATGCTGTGCTGGCAACAAGTAACTGGGCAGCAGGAGGGGGAATGGGTCAAGTTAGTCTTTTACTGCTGAAGGATTTTTTTTTCCTCTGAGCCCATAGCGAGCTAGAAGTAAAGGAGTTATTTTGCAAAGTCCCAATGTACATCTTCATGAAAACTTGTTTATTGCACATTTGTTTAATTTATGTTTGAATTGACTGAATGAAAGGGCAAACGTGTGTCTGAAAAAACGTGGAAAATAGGATTAAAGGGAATCTACATTTTGGAATTGGGACAGTTTTCAAGTGTTAAAATGGCTCTATTTATTACATTTGCTTCTGGTTTTGGTCGCCGCCCCCCCCCCCCCCCCCCCCCCCCCCTCCCCCCCCCCAATTTTTGTGGATTTAGAGCTATATTTTTTTACTGTGTTTAAACAAAAAACTAAAATAAAATAACATTCTCCTGTGTTGCTATGTAAAATGACCATAAAATGTACTGGCAAATGCAAACCCCATATTCAGGGAATATATTTGGAAAACTTTTGTATTGTTATAAACATGTATGCACATGTAAGGCATTTGAAATAATATTTCATATAGATGATCACATTGTATTATGAACATATGAAACAAATCCTCCTCTCAGCCTTAGTTTAACTGTAAAGTGATAAGAGACATTATAATTAATGTTGTTCAAAGCATTTGATTACCATCAATATAGGTGAGTTTTAATGTACATTAAGATTATCCAGTTATTTTTTAGCAGTGCATGTTCGTTTTTTTCATAGGTGATCAAGTTGAATGTGCTATACCTTCCCTATCAGACTGACTTATGTCATGGAGTCTTTAACCCTATATCATTGCATAAGTTATTTACAGTAACTTCTTTATGTCCGCTTTCTCGAACTGTAAAACTAAGCGATTCCCCTTGTTTTCCTCCTGAGAGTATTATGCAGTTTGGTTCATTGTTTATGCCCACTTTAAGATTACTTAGGAAAAAAGCTAATGGAAAAAAATGTAGTCTGGTTTTAAGAGTTCTTTTAATTGAAACCATTCCACTGGAACCTATGGAAGGAACTAAAGGGTAAGTTCATGAACTTACCTGAGCTTATGTATTAGTAGTAACTTAAGCTCCAGCTTCTTGTAGTTATAAAAGTAGTTGACAGCTGTGATAATTTCAGATAAAGTAGTTGTGCTTTTCTGTGAACTACAGAAAAATAGGTGCTGATATGATGGGAGATTGCTAGCCTGAATACTTTATCAAATTCCTTTTTAAGCTGTGATATAACAATTTAAGACCAGTGGCTGAAGTTTTCTGTAGGTTTTTTCATACATCACTGTTGAAACATTTCTGAATTCTGTATATTACATATAGTGTTTTTCATGAAGATGTACCAGCAAACAATTTATTGCTCTTAAGTATTTTGTGATTGAATGTCATACTAAAACCTGTTAAAACTTTTCATTTGAAGCTGACTTTGACTTGCATAGTACTGTGTTGATGCACTGACCATAGATTATCTTCAGTATAAAATATCCTTGTACCCCTTCCCCTCTGTAAAGGTATAATTATTATTTTAGCATGAAAAAAAAAAGCAATTGTTCTAGTGATTGGGAGGACACTGAAAGAGATTAATGTCTTTAGTTATTTCATAGTTGATTTCATGACCTTGGACTTCAGTGGAAGTATTTTTGTTACAGGTATGGCTTTCATACACTTTTGGATTTTGATTTAGTGAGCTTTCTGATGGTCTTGCCCCCAACTTAAGAGATTGACATAAATATGTACTAACTAATACTGATCTAGAACTACGAGAGGCTGCGATGATCTGTAGGTGTTCTGGAAAGATTTGTGAGCTTTGCTGTACAGGTACGGTTTCTTCTTAGCAACAAGTTAGAATAATCATCATCATGAATCACTTCTTGCTTAAGGAGAGAGAAGCTGTCTGGAATAAAGAGCAAACTGAAGTACTCACAGAGATGTTTATGGCCTTGAAAAATGTATGCCCAGAAGATGGAGGTCTTTCCTGGTTGCAGGAGATTCTTCTGGATGAAATAAAAATGAAACTACAAGGGAAGCAGGAAAAATACTGTGTATGAACAAACAGCAGAAGTCAGCAGGACATGTTTTACTCAAACAATGCTTAAAAAGTTAGGTTCACAATGTAACGTGCCTGAAAATCAAGCAACACGAAATACAAAGGGGGTGCATTTAAAATTAAAAGTATACTAATATTGAGAACCTTTTGAAATTAAAACATACGATGATCATACTGACAATACAATGGAATAGCTCTTTCCATGACCAAGGCAAAATGATGATTACAACTTAATCTTCAAAGTGATAGGTGGAAAAAGAGGAGGTGGCTGGACTTGGAATCTGAATTGGTGTTTCTTTTCAAAGCCTTTTTTTGTTTTGTTCCGCTTTCAGGATCAAGGGAGTCCCCTCTGCATTCTCCACGTTTTCATCAGAACACTTCTAACTCTCTGTTAAAAAAAAAAAAAAGAAAATCAAAATTTCATGCTTCAGAACACAGTAAGCAAGCTTAAGAGGGAGTTTGTCCAGTGCATGCGTGATCTGTGAGGTATATTGAGAGTTGGGGGGGATGGAATGGGTTTTTTTTGTTTGTTTTAAAAAATATATGGTCCAATGTTAATTGCTAATACTAATTTATGATAATTGTTCAATACAAATTTAATGCAAATTTTAATATAATTTCATTATTGTTATGTTTTTCCTCCTTTGTTGACAGCCACACGGACGGCTATTTAGGGTTAGGGTCCCTTCTGACTCGCAGACAGAGTGTCAAAGATCTCAGGTATTTTACTTCTGCATGAAGTCAGCTTTTGCTTTCTGGCCTTATTCGGGCATATGTCAGCTAATCAGAAAACCACCATTGCAGAAGCTTCTTGGAGGCACATCATTTTTGATAAGCCAAAACCGGCAGCCCTCTTCTTTCCCATGAGGTTCTGCCCTGACCTTGTGCCTGTCCCTCTTAATGAACCGGTTTATCCGTCAGGATACAGTGCACATGGAACAGTGTGAACTGGGTCAGTTCAGCCGGGAGGAGACCAGCTGCAAGAGAGAAGCAGATTTCAGTCAAACTGAACTGGCTAGGCACAAAGTCAAGGCAACACCAGAGGGAGAAGGCAGGACTAAGCAGTTGGGGGTACCCAGAAGAGAGCTTGGGGTGATTATCCTCTCTGGCAGTAACAGGCTGGGATATTGATGCGTTACAATACTTACTGCTCATCACTCTCCGTTTTCTGGGGACTAACACAGGTTAATTTGCCTCTTTTATGATTTATGAGGTGAGTGAATACTTTGGTACTTTGTCTCCTGTTATAGTACCTCCTCAGAGAGGCTCTTCCCAACCTTCTTTAGGTCTGCTGTGGTGATTTTTGAGTGCTGTAACATTTTAGGGTATATAGGGGGTCAGATCTAGCATCACAGATATCACAGTCACCTTGAATACAATGAAAACTAAAGCATTGTTCTTTTTTTAATTTTTTTTAAGGTGTTGCTGGCCAGCTGGAGTTTTGTGTTCTGTATATTTTTCTTTTTCTTTCTTGAAAAGACAGTCTTGACATGGGTGTGTAATAATAAAAAATGGTAGTAGTAAGTGTAACAGAATTAATAAACACTGTCGTTGTTCCTAGCTCTGTAAAGCACAGAAAACACTCTGCTTTGATCAGTGAATTAGCAACATTCAGTCACCTGCATTCATCTTTAAATATCTTCCAGTGCTTTCTTTTGTAATGGGGTAAAAAAGAAGAAGTAAGCGAAACACTGGTGCAGTAAGAAGCTCGCTGCTAAAATAGTGATTAGTACACAAAATAATGAATTCTTTTCAAGCCTCTGAAATACAGCAAAAGGAGTTCCAGCCATGCCTTATTCAGGTGCTTATGGTTAAACTGATGTAACAGACACGTATCGCTTAAAGACCCTAGTCCTCTCCACTCGCTCGCCTATGCCTTCTCTCATCTAAAGAGAACTCTTCCAGAGTCCCGTGTTTTGTCTTTAAAATGGGTGTTTTGACCCTGCAGGCAGCTATTAAAGCGAGCACCTAGGCAGGAATGGCAGGAGTTCCCCGAGAAAAGCGGCAGGACCAGGACCAGCTTACCAGACAGTCAGACTGCACTGCTGCAGCTCCTCAGAGAGCCTGTTGTGTGTCCTCTCCTTATCAGGGATCACTGTTTGTATACTTCATGCTACTCCAGCCTTATCTACTGTATAGTAAGTCTGTTTCTGTAATTTCTTGCAGGCTTTTAAAGTGCTACGAGTTATCTAATCTGTACTGTCCCGGTGCTAGGACAGTAATATTGCTTCAGCAAATGATTTCATAGATAGACCTTTAGTCAATGTGAGGATGGAATGTGACAGTCCCTGTCTTGAACCTTGTACAAGTCACAGACCTGTAAATGAGAGAAGGCAACTTAATTTGACAGGTTATGTAAAATTGCATGGATATCAGCGTGGGTTTTCAGGCTTTAGGTAATGGACCTTTCAGACCTGTGCTGACCCTCAGCAGCACACCCACACCTAACTTGAAAGAAATCCACCTCGTTTAATTTGTCTTGATGACTCATTTAGCTCTTTGTTTGCAGTGTCTTCTGCGTTTTTTCTCACAGTATGAGTCACATCAGGTATGCTAAGACTATTTATTTCTGTTATACTTATGTATTTAATGTTTGGGGGGTGGGGGGAACGGAGTTTTGTTGTCGTCTACCTGAGCGAGCTGGACACTTAAAGCCCAGATGTACTCAGCAGAGTACACTAGCTCAGGTCATCTTTGGTCCTCTCACTCTAAGTCCATTTAAATGACATTGTAACTGTAGCCTGTGGCAGCATACCGAAGTTATCAGTAAATTTTGTAGCTCAGGTCCTGACTTGTCAGCAGGGCTGTACGGTTGAGGTCAGCGCAGGCTACGCGACCCAGGAAGCTTGTTGGCCAGAACACGCCGATCTCTGTGCTCCTGTCACTGCTCTTGCTGATAACCGGGCGAGTTTGAGCACTCTAGTCTTAGCAGCGGGCAGAGCAGCACATAGGTGGTTAACGGAGTACGGGATCTGAAGTTAAATGGTGTTCTCTGTAGTTCCTGTTACGCAGCTGTAAGATCCCGCCTATCCCACAGTGATTGCTATGTGTGCTTTTATGTATATTCCTATGGGAATTAAAGGGACAAATATCTTTTAAAAATATGGAGAAAGAAAACCATAACTTAGTTTAATATTAGTTTTTAACAGAAATGGTAAAATCAAGTCAGGAATAATCTTTGTTTACCTTTGAGTTTTTTCGTAACACCTTAAAACTAACGAGTTCTTGCTAAGACTGATCTTACCTAACTCAAGATTTCTATTTTAAAATAGGCTCAGTGCTTTCCTGTTAAAATCTGAAGCGGTATTTGGAGTGGCTTAAGGAATAATATCCTGTTCCATATAAAGTAAGCATGCTATTCGTGCAAAAATAACGCTTTTGAATCTGAACTTTTAAGTCAGATAATTTACTAGAGGGTCATTCTTTTTTTGTTGCTCCAGTGTTAGTTATACAAATTTAAAAGTTGACTCTTACTGCAAGTAGAACCTATAGCATGTTCATCTAAATAAAGCGTATAAATTATGATACGTGTTTTCTATGTCAGTGTAGTTTATTGGCAAATGTAGACAGATGTGTCTGCTATAATATAAACAGTTTAGTCTTCAAGCTACGTTTTTTTCATAAAAGATTGACATTTGCTGCTTTTTTCCCCGATAACAGTAGCCAACATTGTCTTATCAGGAAAAAGGTTAGCTGCAGTTCTGTAAGTCATAGAGAAGATAAGAACAGCTTTGAATAATGGAGCGATGGTGCGAGTGCGCAGCAAGGCCTTTGTATTTGGGAAAAGATTAAAGAACTTCCCAATAAGCTGACAAAATCAGCCTTTTTTTTCCCCACATAAAAAAATCTCAATAGCTTAGAAATATGAACTTCAGATGAACATGTTAAATTATACAGCTGCTTATAAAAAGCTTTTCTTAAATTTTAAAATTATAAAGCTGTCTGCAATAAGAGAGTATTTCAAATTTTTTTAAGACAAATTCACTTTTATGTTCACTTTTTATGCTTCATGTGGGCCCTTATTTGTAACACTGAGCCTCTGTTGCAGATACAATCCCTATAATTTGTTCAATTTATTCTAACCGTTAAAAGAAAGATATTTAAGGATTTAAGTATACATACTAGTAAAATAAAAAAAACATACATACTAGTAAAACTGTGACTGTATTTGTATAAATTGCATGACTGGAGAGAAACAGTAGAGACAAAATACATAGACAATAAAATTGAAGTATGAAAACAATGCTTGCAGAACACAAACAGGTCAGCTGGAAACTAGCATGAGTATTTCCAGTGTTATTTGAAGAAGTAAGTGCTAGTCTGGGATTCTGTATAAATCATACTATCTTCTGTTTTCTATTTTCTGTTTGAGACCTGGATTCTTCATTGGAAAATGTAATGTCTCTGCGATTTTAAAGAGGGGCTATTTTGCCTCTTAGACCCATCTGTACATCCAGTATCTCACCTTTGGATAGAGAAAATCAACTGAGAACCCATCACTGCAAAATTTTTGTCGTGTATCTTTTTCTACGTGTGTCAGCATTGAAGTTTGTCGGCAATTTTTTTCACTCGGGTAGTGTTGTCAGTAAATATTTTTTTCACTATTTCTCATCTTAACAACCTGAATATTATCAGCAAAAATTATCATATTACAGGATAATCACCTCTTCCAGAACAGTTACGAATAGATTTGGGTTTGATATTTCTACTTTCTAGTGGGAGCTGCTCAGCTAAATCTGTGAAAAGGATAGTACACATATAATTTTTGTTCTAACAGCCTGTTTATAAGTTTACTTCAGCTTTTTGTTGTCTTTTACACTTTGTTTCCTTCTAGCTTTTCTAAGCTTTTACTGGAAAACAGCAAGCCTGTCAGTATGGTATCTGACCCTTAACACACTGTCACTCTAGAAATTTCAGAGAATTGTCTGAAATAAAAATTCCAAAAATGCAGGAATGTCTGTTATCTTCAGAACCCTTTCTAAATTACAGCCTTGTATATCTATATATTTCTATTTCTTTACTTGTTCCCCCTGACCTATCCAGGCCAAAAATTTTATCTTTTCCCTTCCTTTTTTCCTGCCGTAGGTCAGACATTGGGTTCTTTTTGGCACATTAGCTCTATATGAACTGTGATCCTTAATGGAGAATATTGGAAGCATAATATTAAACAGAAATTCTCACCTAAATATCCATTTAAAATGAAGGTGCTGAAGAAGGCTCTGCTTCTCCTTTTGAGCCCTTTGAGGGTATTGCATATCTAATGTTTATATGATGTAAAGAAAATTAGACATATTTCACAAGAAAGTGCAGAAAGACAACATGGATAAACTTGATGGATTCTTAGGAATGTGCCTACTTCACATAATTGCAGAAACAGCAGCTTCAAACTGAGTGCTGCACTCTTCAAAAGGAGCTTATTTTCATACTGTCAGGGGTGTAACATAACTTATTGCTTGGTACTTAATAACAATTTTAACTTAGGGACAATTATTTTGCTTTTAAACTCCCATTAAAAAGATAAACACCTTTGAACTGACCACTCAGTTCACTTAACTGTGGTGTCTGCTTAGTATGAGAGATTTCATGCATTTTATTATTTTTCTTTTGGGTTTCTCAGGTCCTCTCTGGTACTAAGCTCTAACAACTTGTCTGCCTGAGACCTTAAGGCTACTCTGAAGTCTCTCTGATGAAATTGAGGAAGATTCAAAGCTACTTACTTACATAGCTAAAATTGCATTGGATGACCTGTGAGAAACAGGTACCATTGCAAATTCAAGTTACTGTTAAGATTCCTGTCAGCAAAGGCAGTCATTCCAGCCCCTTCTTGCAAAAGCAACGAAATAAAGTATTACTCAACCATCTGTCAGCAGAGACTTGAGGGTCTAACCCTCAGCTAAGCTAGAAACCCATAATGAAGGACAGCTGGTCCAAACTGCTTCTGCTTGCGTGAGGCTTCAGCACTTCTTTGATGTATAGGTAGGTCACATTTGTGACAATAAGATTTTCTAGAAAGAATCTGTCCAACATAATTTATGCAGTCTGTTTAACTTTCCTTGTTAGGCTACTTTGTTATTTATCTTCAGATTCTTAAAATCCTCTTTAAAACTGCTTAAACTTGCTCTGCTACTTTTTACTTGTAAAGCAATTATTTCATAATTTCTGAGAAAAGCAGAAGTCTTCTGATCTGCTTTCCATATCACTGTCCTGTAGCAAGCCAGGAGAACCCACTCCCTCCCTTTTCTAAAATGGTAAATATTCCACTATTTAGCCATAATATCCCCTGTGGCTTCTTACTGAGAGGGTGGTCAGGCATCGGAACAGGCTGCCCAGGGAGGTGGTGGAGTCGCCATCTCTGGAAGTGTTCAGAAAATGTGTAGACGTGGCACTTCAGGACATGGTTTAGTGGGCATGGTGGTGTTGGGTTGATGGTTGGACTTGATGATCTTAAAGGTCTTTTCCAACCTTAATTATTCTGTGATTCTTTGTCTGCTTTACCTTAATACGCGTACTTGCTATTCCAACCTTTTAGCAAGGGGCTGGGTTTGTTTCCTTTAGGTTCAACTTCTTTTTAGGTACTTAGATGCTTCCAGAGGCTTTTCAAAGTTCAGGGTGATCTAAAACTTGAGAGCTAAGAAGAACTAATATTTCACATTGCATTTCCAAATGGGGTAAAAGAAGGAAGGTGAAGGGCTGTTTTTAACAAAATAGTGGATAATCATTGTCACTTCAGTAGAGAGTTTAACTGCTGCTGTTGAATAGAGATGGGATAGAGGTTAATTAACTTGGAAAAAGCATGAGAAAGTCCATTAACACTTGTTTATAGTACATGATAGCATCTTATAATTACTACAATTCTACTAGTAATAACCTGAAGCTTAGTGTTGTCTTGAGGAAAAAAAGTCCGAATCCCACAGAAAGCAGAGTCTTTGTCTCTTTTTTTCTACTTTTGAGCTGTGTTACTGTTGAGAAGCTTAAAAATAAATACCTAATAATTAAAGCTATTGCTGAAGATTTTTTTTATACTGCTCTTCATTTTACTGTTCAAATTTGACTTTTGGATTTCTTACATTGTGGAAAAACTGTATTTTCCCTTTTGTAGCCTTCATGTAAGGATCTCTGATTCTTTGTTTCAAACACTATTTAGAAACTGTTGAGAATAGTTTAAAATGCCAATTGCTTAAGGACTGATTCTCTCTCATGGTATCACAAGGCAGGATATTTTTTGGAAAGTGAGTATACACAACCAGAGTCGTTAATTTCTCAACTTTGTAGTTAGAAATCCTGATGAAACTAGGATGAGGATTAGCTGTCCTACAAGAAAGTGTCATCTTCCTTAAGAAGGTATAGAAAGATTTTTGTTGGTGGAGAGTGGTTAGTTGATGTGGAAAATCTTGTACAACGCTGACCATTCCAGGGATCTTTTTTTAATGTACATCCATACTAAGATGTTTCTTCCAAATTTGAAGGTGTTGGCTACAGCAGGTCTTGATGCTGAGGCCCTGATGAAGTGACCCTAGGAATTGTTGACTGACCGTGTGTAGACAGATGATTTTTTTATTTTTCTTCAGTGCTTCCAACCCTACATTCATTTTTTTTCATATCTCCAGATGTCATTTTAGGGTACCCTGACCCTTGTTGGCATGTGTAGCATTGACTCCTGGTAAAAACCTGAGGTACACTGTAAGGCATATGAGAGTTTTTGTTAAAAAAAACCTCTATGGGTTTTATGCAGACTTTTGGTTTACTGTAATTTTACTTAGGTTTTCTGTATGGCTCATGCTTGAAAGCTACATGAGCTTTACACTGCACATGAATTGTACTTCTGTGCGCTGCTGAGGGGCTTTGCAATGTTCTCCTGTTGGTGAAGTAGCTTGAACTATTCCAACTCTTATTTTAACACTGGGTTGTTACTCAAAATTTGCTAGCACTCACTGACCTACTTCCAAATGACAAGAGCTACTGCAAGTCTCCCTTGTATTCAGAAAACTGTGACGTATCTGGCAAACTCCTTTTTTGAATGACTATTCCTGTAGATGGTGCAGTTATATCTTCGCTGATGCAAAATAAGTTTAGTAACATGTAAGTTTTGTCGTCTTCCTCACACATGTTAATAGAATTATATTTTAAGCAATGGAATAAATGACACTTTTCAACATAAAACTTTTTTCTCACTGAAAACGTTCCACTTCTGATAATTGCTGAGGGGTGTGTAAATGCATTTCTAAATACAGAACAGATTGAAGACCCAAAATTGGCTATGAGAAATACGTTAACATAATTTACCTGTGTACAATTTAAAAAAAAACAAACCAACCCCCCAAAAAACCCTATAAATCCCAAACACAAAATCCTTTTTCCTGTTTTTTTTTTTCTCCTCTGTTTTTCCCTTCAGAAATAGCTGGCAATAGCCAGCCAAATTACTGGTGTGCAGTACTCCAACATGTTTTCTCCCTGTAATGTTTAGTACACTTCTTATTAAGTTTTCAAGAGCATAGTGTACATATTTACCATAGATTTGGAAAACATTATTCACGTTGTGGTATGCTTCTGTGATTAAATCATGTGAATAACAGTGTCAAGCATACAGCAGGTCTCAGCCTTGCTGACTAGTTTTCAGAATTGTGAAGAGGAAACTCCAGCAAGTACTGCTGCCTGTTCACGTATGCATATGCAACTCAGTCCATTTTCTAGCACCAGGAAACCTGAACTGATATAAAAATCTGAAAAGCAGTAAGAAAACTGGGTGATTAAATTATTTGAACCCTAGACTTGGAATTTGACAGGCTAAGTGCAGCATAGAACCAGTGGTAACTGACAAAAGTGCATTGGAGGATAAAATGTAAAAAATATTTCATATAATTTAAGGGAAAAAAGGTCCAAATCAGTGTTTGTATTTAAGGACTTAAAGTAAAATTTGAAGAATCATTAGTTTTACTAAAGCAAGTATCATTGAATACCTATTAAGACTAAATCACAATGATCAGAAGATAATCACTCTAGAAGTAACTGGGCCAGTTTGATTCCATGAGTTACCTAACAGTGGATGTTTTACTGGCTCCAAACCTTAAATTCCCAGCATTTCTAGTGGAAATCTCCATTAGCCATCTGTTGTTCTGAGGTAAATATAAAGAGAAATATATGTGTCTCTAAATACTTAGAGAAAACAATTTGTGATCAAGGAAGGTCTTGGCTGGTGCAAACAGTATATGACCAATATTCAGGCAGTCTATCCCAGCACTGTGTCCATAGAGCATTCAAGTTAATTTTCCTGCTAATTAAGCAATGCTGAAGTATATCACTGAACCTTTCCCTTCCTGGAATTGAAGCATAGAACATAATGTGAGTGACTGAGTTGCTTGCTAATCAAAGCAATCAGTCAAGATAATGAAGGAGGATTTTCCAGTGAGCAGGGGAGACATTCAGAACCTCATTGATAGTAGAGACATGATTAGTGGGTACGGGCTTGGAAGGATTTGTGTTAGGGTTGGCAGAGAAGAAGTTTTGCACTCTGCAGTCGGGAACGATGTTTGAAAAGTTCATAGTTTATATTTGTTATGCTGAGCTGTTTTACACTCTCACAAAGTGTGTTTTTCTGATATATGGCAACGACAGAACAGCTGTTGACTTAAATTGGAAGAGTAACTACAAGTGCTAATTTAAACTGAATTGTTACTTCAGGGTGGAATTTTTACTTGCTTACTGTAGTTCTTACAACTAAGTATGTGATCTGGTTGGTGTTCAGCGCTCATTTATCACTTTTGCAATACCCCTTTTACAGCTGGATTTTCAAATCTGGTTTTAAAGTTCATTTAACATGCCTTCCAGAAAGTAAATATGTCAGTAAGTTTTGGTTTATTTTACATACTCAAGATAGTTTAACTTAGTACAAACCTATACTGCATTCAGACTTTATTCAGAGTTGGTCAAGATAAGTTTCATTTCAGATTACGGAAAGTGGTTCAGAAACACCTGGAGCCAAGATTTATATCCTTACCTAAATTCTGAAAGCACTGTGTTTTTATAGCCCTTTAGAGGAAAGGCAGGAACTGCATTAACACTTGTTAGTGCAACAGTTTACGTAATGCTGACTAGAACTTCAAACCCCAAATATTGATGTTAAAATGTTAAAAAAGGGGGGGGATCAATAAATTTAAAGATTTGATCTTTAATGAATGAAATTACTTTTTCTCCTTTTGAAAAAAAACCAAAACAGCCAACAGTCAAGTTTAAGGCATTTGAGAGGCATTATAATAATGTGAACAAGGCTTGCTGCTTTATTTTCTGTTGATCTGGTATAAAAAATAAAGACCTCAAGTCTTCCTGAAAGTTATTTCACTGGATTAAGTATGTGCAGATTTTAAATCCTCACGGATTATGTATGCCACTCAGAGACTTGGAAAATTATTTATTTCTCAAAGAATTGAAATATCTTACTCTTATTGAAAGTTATCTTGTGCTTAGCTTTTCATTGTAGCGGAGAGATTCAGGCCCAATATGTTGGAAATCTAGGTTTCAAGTTGCAAGGATTTGCAAACATCTAACTTTGAGTGCTTTTGTACAGTAACGCTCTATCAATTGGAAAATTTGTGTCTGCATAAAGCTGTACTGATGTTTAAATCCTTCTCCCTCTGGATGATGAAAATTACACTGTGTGTGGCCTCAGGCCCCATGATCTACACTGTGTAATTCCCTTGCTTAAAGCAGATAGAGGAAGGCCACTTGTTACAGAAATTCGGGCGAATTTCAGCACGCCAGGCTGCTTTTTCAAGCTTTAAAATAGTGCAATGATGCCAACTTTTGCTTTCTTTAAATTTCAATCAGCTGGAATTGTCGTTCATCACTGACAGCACTCCGTTCAGTATCGTTTCACTTGAGTTGGGGTGATAAATCATACTATGCAATTTCTCTGAAGAGTATAAAACCATCCCAACACTACATCTGTTAAGAATATAATGCTAGTCTTTCCATGCAGCAGAATGTTGAAGGTTTAATCATAACAGCGCCATTTAGAGGTGTCCATTAATGTATTTGGATATTTTAACTGAGAAAGGTGGGTTCCTTCCTGAATGAGAAGCAAGTATGTCTTGGGATAATCTCTTCTATCCAAGCTATTTTCTCTATGAAATGGGATTTTGAGATATACTTGTTTAAAATATCTTCAGGAACCTGAAAGCAACAAGTGTTTCCAGTATTTCTACAGCTGTGTGAAATATTTTGCACATAAAAATGAAGGTGATCAATTATGGTTTCATAGAAGGGGCAAGCAAGTTCTATTAAGACTGTCAGCAAAAGCTGTTTTTGTAACTTTCTTGAAGGAGATAGAACTTTTTCTGTTAAAAATTGCTACAAAATAAATGAAAATTATGTATTTGACCTTTCATTTACTTTTATAATGATATTGTGATGCATTATTTTTGTCTGCCTCCCTAAATATGTTCTGGTGAAAAATCAAATTTCTTCAAGTTTTGGGGGGAACTGACAGAAGTTGAGAAATCTGTCTCTAAATAGACCATATTTTCTTCTTTTCTACTGCATAAAACCCCAGGGCTAACTTATACATTCTGTCGTCTCGCCTCCCTGTATCCTTTTCTCCACTTAGTCCAGTTTGTACTATGAATAGGTCCTATTCTTTTGCAGCCAACGTGACGTAAAATCTCTTTCCAGCTTAAAGAACTGATATATGTTTTAAGCCTTATTTTATTCACTGAAGAATTTTTTTTTTAAATGCTTTTTATAATATGTAAGTCTTCAAGTATTGTTATGTTTAAAAAAACCTCAGTGGCTATTTTTACCCCCTTCAGGGCATTGATTCAAAACCTATTGAGAAGCTTCATTTGGTCACAGTTCAGAGAAGTGTGGGGTTTTTTTTTCCCCACTAAGCCTTTTTTTGTTGTTCTTTTCTTTTATAGATGTGCAACTGTCACACAGTTGTGCCATTTGAAGATTACATTGTAATGCTTATGGATGATTTCACACTCAATTTTGTATAATTATTTAATACTGGATTGGAGGATTTTTCATTTTGTGCCTAATACGAGTCTCTTACAGTGACTTTTACCTGGTCACTTGGCCTAGAACTGGAACATGTAAGATGAATATAGATGCATTGGGCAGGGCAATGGCAAGAAATTAAAAGTGAATGGGTTTCAGAAAGTATGTAACGGCAAAAATGACATCCTGTGATGAGGGAAGAGGTGATTTTTATAAGGCTGTGTCTATCTTGGTAAGCATTGCAGCACAGTAAGACTAGATCTTTAAGGTGAAACAGTTGGTAATGTGGACTCAGTATGCCCTACGTGTATACTTTGCCTCTTTTGACTTGGGTTAGACCTGATTCTTGTCCCGTAGGCTCAATACCTATCAGTAGTTTGAACATTTTAGCTGTGCCAGCCCCGTCCCAAGAATCCACTTCGTAAACTGTTGCTTTTGTTAAATGTGACGGATTTTGCATTCCAGAGGTATCTGTAAATTTGCCAAATACGTGACAACAAATGAAAACAAATCCAGTTGTTCTTGTGAGGCTAGCATGCAGCTAGTGGTAAGTGAATTTCATATGTGTACTCTATCATCTTATCATGGTTTATACTTTTAATTTTACACTGGGACTGTAGCTTGGACAAAATAACAAGCAACTACCTAATTTGTGGGATTGCAGACTGTTATAAAACACTTCCAGAGAAAAGTATTTTCTGCTATTTCTCAGAAAAACAGTCTGCACTTATAGATGCTTTGCTTTTCTTGGCATATGTGTTTATTATTCGTGTATCTTTCAAGAACTGAATTGTTTTCATTGATTAAATTAGATCATGGTATGTTCTCTTCAATATGATTATTATTTTAAGAAAGCATCCATCTACTTTTTTTTTTTAAGTAACATCAGGTGTGTTTTATCTCCTTTTTGGGATATGAACAAGGTATTGTCTAATAATTTAGAGTAACAGGAAGATTCAAAGGAGCTATTAGACTAAATATGAAGTAAGTTGGCATCAACTTAAATTAGAATTCCTAAGTACAATGTTGTCACTGAAAGGCTACTGGAATTCAAAAGAAACATTAAAAGAAAAATCCAGATAGTCCAGACCACCACAGAATTGTACATCCATTTGTGTGCAGTCCTGACCAGTTCTGAGAAGCGTTCCACCCAGTGAGTACCCAAAACCTCCCAGCTCATTTACTTCCCTGGGGGCTTGGACTGGTAGATGTCCGTGGAGCCCTTGCTGCACTGATCTGCTTGCAAGATTGGTGACAGGACTTGCCTTTTGTATTACGGCTTAGGACACGCAGTAGTTTCCTCAGCTGTGGGAATGCAAATATGTGTCTCCACTTTCAGGGATTGTCCTAACCACCAATCTGTGGAATAGTTCACACAAGGAGCTTTCTTTTTTTTCTGCTTCACATAATTTTTCACTTGTTATTGCATTACACATAAAGTAATAAGGGAAGCAGTCTTGGAAAAAGCAAAAGGCTCTCTGTGAGCGCCCTGATGGCTAGACCGGAGTTTCATGAGTTTTATGTCCTTGTGGCCCTGACAGTTTCCTCTGGATTACTTTATAAACATCATCTCCATGTGTGTTTTAAAAGAGAAAATTGTCTCCCTTCCAATAATATGTAGGTACTTGTGATGTGGAGCATGTTTTTATCTGTGATCCCAAATAGAAAGAGGTATCTTAGTCTGTGTAAAACGCCTAAGCCCTCAAGAAGATTTTGGTTTTTTTATGAGTTTTCTATAATTGCCTTATTTCAGGGAGCAGCTTAAAGGAAGGAAGGAGTGGCTGAGGTCGAGGAGGAAAGGCATGGGAACATCTTAAACTGGCTTTGCTGACTGAAGACAAGACAATGTATCATGTAGCTACACCTTAATACAGATGTTTGGATGCCTTTGTATTCCTTTGAGGGAGGAGCTGGTCAAGCGCTTAAGCGGTTCTGCAGCACCTCTAAACTTTTTAGACGTGAAATTGTAATTTATTGGACTGTGGAATCCTTCATGGTTCCTGTCAGAAGTAAGTACTCTCAGCAGTACAAAGGAAATTCATGGTTGTAATTTATTTTAATACTTTTGCGTATAGCCCCGAACATAAGGCTGTGTATTGTCCTAACCAGCAATTAAGGTATTAAAACAAGGTTATATGTAAAAAAACCCACCAAAATCTTTTCATAAAACCCAAAAGATAAGAAGTACTTTGGAGATAAGGCTGCCCATTACTTCCCACCTTCCCCCCCAAGAAAAATTCCAATTGTGGGGAATTAACCGATCTCCCCACCACTATGCACTTGGATCTCAAGTGCATACCAGGTGCTTTCCTGACTTGGGACCTCGGTCTACACATAAATACAGAAGAAATCAGCTAATGTTATCAAGTGAGTTTTAAATAATATCTTAAAGGAGAAGGGTGGGAAGATGGGGGAAAACTGCTTAAGGAAGCAAGATCATGTGTGATAGATGCGGTATGTATGTATATTTGCTGTTATCCATCTTGGGCAGTCCTTGCCAAGAGAGATTATTTGCGTCAAATTACTTTCCCCTGGTTTACTTTAAAATTAAGCTGTTTTATTCATTTTGTCTCCATTCAAATGGCATAGACCCAATTAAAGTGTGGATGCGGCTATTTGCAGAGAGCATGCTTTGTTCATCTATGTTTCTCTGAAGCATTTCATGTTTTCTTTTTAACTTCTCATTTTTCTTAGTTGTCTTTTGAACACATGCTCACCTGCTTCAATGGATCCAAAGCTACTAATAAAAACACCCCTAAATATATAACAGATGCAGAAGTGAATATAAGTGGAAACAGTTGAATAAGGGAAGCAGACCCAGAGCTGTCATCAAGCTCTTCACAGCCACTAGATTTTTTTTCACCTGCTCATGCGGTGCTCGCTCAAGACCTGTTGGCAGTGACTATGTATTTCATCTCTCACCATTTTTTTCCCTCCACCTCACAGGCTTTTTCCGAGAGTTTGTGACTATATTAGATTCATCTTTAAATCCCGCTAAATGTGCTAAACAATGTAAAGTGGTTGCCATTAAAAAGACAAATTTATGTGCTGCCAATATTTTTAACTAGGGCCTCCTTCTAAAGCTTGCCCTTGGAGGCTCTCTGGAATCCTTCCAGCTTGTGAAAATCTGGTGTGGAAGGGTGCACGTCAGCTTGGTGAGGAGAGCACTGAAGGGCTAGGAGTTTGGTGGTTTGTTTTCCCATATAAACAAAACACATTTTGGGAAGAAAGGTGGAAATGCCGTTTGGCAAAGGTGTTTTATGCAGTGTTTTGACTGGGGTATGGTACTCCGAGACATACAAAACCTACTGAAAATATGATGATCCTGTCTGTAAACTTGAGAGCAAAAGAAATGGCATTTATCTTTCTTCAAAAATGTTTTTGAAAACAATTGATGCTCACTGCTCCCTGACACATTCCACATGCAAGAGTTGTGTTTACAGAGATTTTTCTAGATGTGTGAAGAAACTTCGGGGCAAGATGTCTTTGAACAGGGTGCAGAGAGAAGTTTTGATTTGGTTACAAAAATAAGGGCTCCAGAAATCATGATTTTATATGCGTTCCTTTCTTTCCAGGAGTGGTCTCAGATCCCATTAAATGCACCAGACTTTGGTGCCTTCTATACTTTGTGGACACAGAAAAGAAAGTAGATGCTATCAAAACAAGCTTACCACCTAACCGGTGATCTGAGATCATAAAATCAGTTACATTCTTCATTGTGATTTTCAACCCCATTTGTTGGTTATAATACTGTAGCTGGACAGTAAACTCATGGTAGAAGGACCATCTCAGTGGCACACCAGCATGATTCTACTAAGTTAACACAGAACACTTAAATGAAACCAAATCGACAAATATCTTTTTAAGTTCTGCCTACATGTCCTGCAGTGCTTTCCAGTACAATGTTGGGCAGTGAAGTAAGTTATAGACACAAGCATCTCTTCAGAAGCTTTTTCAAGGACATGTGATCTGACTGTCTCTGTCAGCAGCAGAGAACACATCCCCTGTTCCGTACCAGAGAGTACAGACAGAAAGACTACTTTGGTCTCCTTCCCTTTCCCTGTCCCCTTTCCCCTGTCCAACGTGAAGTGAAATGCAGCGCTCCAGCAAACAGTCAGTTCCACCCCCCCAGCTAAATGAAACAATAGCATTTCTGCAATCGATTGGTGCATGTTCAAAGGCGTTTTGTAGTTTGTGGTGTTGATTGAATTGGTCTGTGTTCAATATGACTGTTTCGTGTTCTTTCCGGAACTGAGCTAGAGGACCCTCTACTTTCTGGTCCATAGACCTCTTGAAAGCGCACATCTTTCTCTGTTGTGCAATCTAGTGATCACTTGCCTGTACAGGGACGGAGCAGGACAGGAGTGAAATTCACTTCGGTGGTATCTTGTGAAACTGCTGTTCTTGTTACACTGTGCGCCAACTCTCCCCCTGCTCAATGTATGCCTTCAAATATAAAGTTCAAACTAGCTCTGCTATAAAGAGACCCATTTCTCTCTTTGTGCACAGATGCTCTGTATCGGGCATACAGACAAAGTATAAGCAAAACTTTGCTCTCCTTTGTTGGCAGCCTCATTAGTTCTATACGGTTCCAAAGTTTTAAATATGCATCGAAATAACCATGCACTAAAACATATGGATCCAGGTGCTGACCTCAGTTACATCACTGTAAATCTAGACAGTAACTGTTATAATTTGGATTTATGCTAGTGCTCTTAAAATAAAGGGAGTGATTTATTAGTGATGAACAGATTTTTTATGGCTGTGTCGGTCTTGCACAAGTTTATAAGGTTGTTTAAGTACTGGTACTCACAAGTTTAACTCTTTCTTTTATTACGTGTAAAGAAGTCTACGGCAGGTCATTCATTGCACAGTAAGTGAATGGTATCTAAGACTAAATTAATGAAAAGTTCCATTATCTGGGGAAATGGCTCATTTTATTTTCTTTAAAGTCTCGGAGTACTTGTATGGTCTTTAATTCAACTAATTTATTTTTTTGATATTTAATTGTTTTGTTTGATATGTGTATCACTATTGCATGAGAACATCCTTGGCTCAAAGGAAGAGCATGAGCAAGATGGTGAGCGTGTTTGTAATTTCTTTCAGGGATACAGATGTGCAGGAGTTCAGTGTGATATGTTTTCTGGCCTGCTGCAGGAATTATAACCAACGTTCAACAATGAGGGGTAGGGCAGAGGGAAAACTTGTTTCAGGGGTGTTGATTGTGATTCAGAATTAACGCTGCTGTTTGGTCTATCCTTTGTGAATGTCTTTCCATTCACAGCTCTTTGTGTTGTTTCAAGCTGCACTGAAAAGGAAAGAGATAAATAGATGTCTAGATTTGCATATGTAGAAAGAAAATAAAATATATGAGAAGAATAATCACTTCAGTCTATAAAAACTTTTGTCTCGGATAGACAGCTTAAATATGCGCTGAGCATAAAATACTGTGATCTTATGTCTTTTAAATAGTGTCTAAACAAATTAGCATTGTAGGATATACTTAATTACTACATTAATGAATGCTTTGAATATTGTAAACATTCTGTAACATGCAAAAATGAGACTCTTATGAGAAAAATGTCAGTAAAATAATACAAATTTAGAAGTCACAGAAGAGGCAGGAATGTCTGCTCTTGTAAGGCCTGATACCGCACCACTTCAGTCTGTGGCAATAATATCTTGTTCAGTAATCACTGACTCTGAACAAACTGTACAGTTTCTCTTTAAAAGAGCACCAGAATCATTTCAGATTTAGGAGACTCTGAAGGCTTAAGCTGTATTTATGGGCCTGAGCACAACAAAATCGTAATTTTTAGGAGGAACGCTTTAAAAAGAAATCCTTTAAAGAAGGTCCCCGATTTCTGCGTCCTGAAAAACTGTTCAATGTCCAAGAGTATGGCACTGAAGGAATTGGGAGTGTGCAGCATTGTGCCACTAATATAACAACGTGTAGAAAGTAGGAATTTTCTTGAGGTACGCATATTAATAAATGCAAAGTCAAGGCCCTAAAGCAGCACAGAAATACTTAGCTCTCTTGATGTTTACAGCTTTTCAGAATACATCCCATTTTTACTTACCTGAAAGTGTTTATTCTCATCTTGATATGCATATATAAATCTTCCATGAGTTCCCAAGATTCTGTGAGAAATAATACGAGTATACTGTGGGGAAAAAGGACTCAAAATCCCCTGAAGGTGGATGCTTAAATGATACAGGGAAATTGTGAACTAGTATCAAATCCTTATTGAACCATGGTCTTTTCAGACATGCAGATTTGATAGCTCTATAATATTAAACTGATTTCCGATGTCCAGCTCGAAGGCAATAAAAATAGATCTTCAGATTTTTATGTATGAAAACTGGGCTTATAGAGAAATAATGGCCATCAGGAGGATGCTGCACATTTGCAGACCTGCCATTTTCAGTGCTGGTATGGTACCCATATGTTTCAGTCCACAGTTTTGAGACCACTGAGGCTGCATAACAAAAGCTCTTGTTCATCCGGCCTCTGAGCAGCCTTCCTCAGTGCTGAGCACAAGCGGTCAGGACTCGCGGGACGGCTTCGCAATCTGCTGTCACCGTTTGCTCTTAAACAGGGCAGCTTACTTCTGTTCTGTTCTGAATTTAAGGAAAGCATTAAGGATGTCCTGAAGTAGTTTTAAAAGTAGGAAAAAGAAAGACCTGTCATAACAGGTGGCATTATTCTTGGGTATTCTTTCTTGGCTTATACGTCTTTGGAAGAAGGGCAAGGTGGTAACCTAGATAGAGCTGCTCATTTTTAAAAATTATTTTTTAAGAGCAGATTTTTTTTTTTCCCCTGGCACGAACCACCTTGTTATTATCTCTGCATGAATGAATGATGCAAAAAACCCCACCAAAACCCAAACCAGCATGAGGATAGAGAAGCATTCTTTGAATTGGAAATGGTTTTGTCAAAATTTTGAAGGGTGCTGTTTGTTTTCACTCCTAGCTTGTTTTTTTAATTATTATTTTCCTTCTAAAAAGTCAAGAAACAAGAAGACTTTTGAAGGACACTTAGTCTTCAGCTTGCATTCATTACATAATATCAGCATTCCAGTTTATAGTCTGACAAAAATATTAGAAAATAGAAATAGGAACGTGAAACTTCTCACTTACCTTTTACCATTAAATACATTTTTGCAGGCAACTACAGAAGAGTTCAATCCCTGAAAAAAATATTCATTATTCTCTAAAACCAAGCAAGGTATTTGATAGACTTGAGAGAGTCTTACAGAGCACAGCAGAGCCCTTAGAGATGTCCTACAAATGATTCATTATTTGGGGCCGCAATGACTTTGGTCTATAAATTCCAGTTCATTCAGTTATCCTGGTAACCATGTCACCTGAGTGAGTGGAAAATGTTATTGCAACAAGAGAGTTAAACCATCATCTCAAAATATTTCTTTGGTTGGTTCTAATTCTCTACAGTCAAACTGACATAGAGTCAACACGTCTAAGTTGAAGCCAGACAACATAGTTTCTGCTATTGTATCACCGTTAATTTCGTATTTGAACACTAAAAAACTCTTAAGACTTGACAATGCAGTCAGTTTTGGTGAATTTGTCCTGTTGCTCTACTTTTCCAGGATGATGATTTCCTTTTAGTGCCTGGGAGCTCCAAAGCAAAGCATCAAGTATATTTGGCATTAGCATGTAGAGAGCAATTTTACCAGTATAAAGTGAGAGGCAGGTCTACTCATATCAGGAAATGAGGATGAGATAGTGGATTGCACTGAACAGAATGGAGCGCTTCCATCTGCAGTTAAATAGGTAAAATAATTTAACATATAAACATATAAATTTAACATTTAAGAAAGGCAGATAGTCATACTTATATGTAATGTATGCTCATCTACAGATCGGATTATTTCTCCTAATAACCGCTGGTAACTTGTGTTAAATTAGTCTATCCCCCTACGCGACACCCATATAATGGTATCTGCGGTGTTGTGGGGATTATACGTACTCTTTGAGACAGGGAGATCTAACAGTAAAGACGGTTGTTGTACTGGAAAAGTAAGTAATGAATTTTATGATCTGAAAGGAGGAAAATCCTCTTTTTGTTTAGAATTAGTTTTCAAGAGAAGTGATTAAGTGCAACTGTCGGGAACTTCACATGTAATTAGACATGTGGAAATGTATTCTTATGCTGTTCCGCTGTATTGTGATTTTAACTGCAGAATCTGCAGAATTTGCCTAGTAAGTAACAGAGCACTATGGTTTGGTTTTGGTTTTTGCTGTTTGCTTGCTTGCTTGTTTGTTTGTTTGTTAGGCGTGTGAAGTATCTCCTATATTTCATGCCTGGATTTAAGTTTATGCCTGTCCCTGAGTTTTGAAAGATTCCAATGATATGCTTCCTGTCAAATACATTAAGAAGCACCCTATGTACTTATACATACGGCATATGATGAATTCTGAAGGTCTTCAACTTTATCTGAGCTAAATTCAAGATAGAATTTCTTTGGGTTTAACTGAATTCTGAGAACAGGTTTTATTTTTCTTTGAGTTGTTTTCATTGTGATACATGTCACAGTAGCATTACATAGTTCTAATTTACTTTCAGCCCAGTTGGTCAGGTACAGTTGATACATGGTCTGCTGTCAGGATATGCCAGGTACTAATTACCTTGCAGCATATTTACCATCAGCTCACTGAATTCTTCCAAAATACTTCTGTATATTCGACAGCACTGAAAGAAATGACCAAATGGCCCTAAAGCATGTGAAAACTGGTTAATACCTCTTCACAAAGTCAGACATCTGTTACTCTAACGAAGTATGTGTCTGTTGGTACTGAGAATTAATATGAAATGTTTGGCAAGAATATTAGTTCTGTACATGTATTATGTATCTATTGCTACAGTAATACAGACACACAAGTGCACAGACATACTTGGCTCTGCTAAAATAATCACGCCTTTTAAAGAAAATGAATTCATAGAATAAGTCACCAGGTACAAATAATTAAATGTAATTCTCTCTGTTACCAGTCTAATTTTACTGAGAATTGAGTCAGTTCCCTTCTAGTTTTATTAAAATTAATGCATTTTATATTTTGGTTATTTGTCCTCAGATTTCACCTGAGAGGATCTTGGTTTTCTGAGCACTTTAATCTAGTCCACTGAAACTGTGACAAAAATATTAGCATGATATTTCATATTTTCATCATTGGTCTTTGGAACAGCCTTAAAGTATCATTTATTTTGTGATAATGCAATGAGAAAATATCACATATGACAACATATATTAATTTAATTTATATCATAGAAATAAAATTAGCTCATCACAACACTTTACAAATGCCTGAGATATCCCAGTTTGTCCATCATGCAGGCATGATATGCTTGCCAGGGTTTTTTGACAGGCAAGTATCCAATATATACTATACCATGTCCAGGAAACAGCAGTGTCTAGCTCTTTGCCAACCTTACTGATATTGTGCCGAGTTCTGTGTTTCAAGTGGAAATGATCTGCTGAAAATTTATTTATGTACACTCTTAAAGTATGTTATGTGTTGGTCAAGACAGATACAGAGATAGCTGGTGTATTAGGGTACAGAATGTATATTTAGTCGTAGCCTTGCCATAGTTAATGTACATTTTTGTGTACACCTATGCTTGAAAAATCAAATATTTCTTTAATTATTTCAGTGTTTGTTATCACTTACTGGAATTTAACAGACAGGTGTTTTCAATAGTTAATGTACATTTTTGTGTACACCTATGCTTGAAAAATCAAATATTTCTTTAATTATTTCAGTGTTGTTATCACTTACTGGAATTTAATAGACAGTGTTTTCAGAGTTTCTCACACTTTTACCTGGATTTTTTCTATCTTCATTTGAAACTCCCCTAAACTCTATTTCCCTTTCTCCTTCCTTTCTTGCACCAAAAATCCCAGGCTACTATGAGTATTAACCTAACCTGAACAACAGTACATTCCTCAAAAGGTCTCTGAGAAAATAACTTCACGGTCTTGAGATGCTGAAGAATATCAAAGGTAGTATTCATTGAATAATATTTGTTTATTACAAATAAACCTATTAGAGCTTTCTTATTAATTTTGTTCTTGTTTCTCGCAACTGGAACTGCAGCAGATGGAGGTGAGGGTTTGTGAATTGGGCCAAGAAGGTGGTGGTGGTGCTGCTGCTGTCCTTGAAGAGCCTGAGGAGGCAGGAGGGGAAAAGACCAGGATGCGTAGGGACTAATTCACATCCTCAGGTAAGTAAATGTTTAGAGCTATTTCCTATAATCAAAAATATGTAAGCAGCTTTGTACTTACTGTTTTTAAAAAGTTTATTATAGTACTTGTCTGTGGAAGCAGAAGTTTTACCTTTTCATTCTGTTTTAAAACACATCGACTTCGCCATTTTAACAGACGTGTAAAACCGGGCAGATTTAATAGGCTATGCAGAAGATGATCTTATATTTGCAGGATAAAAACACAGCATATTTTTGATAGAACTGCACTTCTTGCTAATGCAAGCTCCAGCTCAGTCTGGGAGCGGTGAAAGAAAATGCGTTGAAGTTCCCTATCCAACTAGCCACTTGTGGATGGAGAATTGCCTGTGTTTTTTGGGGATTTGTCTTTGTTTTTTAAATGCAAGATTGCAATAAAAAATAGCTGGGTTTTGTGATTGGAAATTGAACCCCTCTCCGGGCATGTGGTCCTATATGTTGTAAGGATGATTGTAACTTTATTTTTCTGTTCAGCTCTGTATAAACCTTCATAGCTTGTGGTCCTACTTTCAGTCAGAAAATTTTCTGTTGTTTGTCTAATTCTGAAGTCTACCATGCTGAGGTGGACAGATTTTTATTAAGCAAAATGTCTCTGTAAGTATATTTTATAAAACACAATATCATGGCAGTTAATTGTTATGCTACATATTTGAGTTCTCAGATTACCAACATCTAGTTTCTCTTTGCTCTTCCAGTGGTAACTGGTATTTATGGTCTGGAGCAGACATAGTGGTTGTCTCTCTTTCTCAGGAGTTAATCGTAACTGAGGATTGTTTGTTGCAGTTTTCACTCAAGTAAAACCTGTTCCATCCTACTGGTGGTCTTCCACCCTCCTTTGCCCAGTAATCTCTGCCCCATACATAATGGACAAAAGTTGGCTTGTTTGTGTTTTGGGGGCAAGCAATTCCCAAATGGCCTCTTTTGCGGCATTCAGGGTCTTAGAATTCAAGTGGTCTTCCTGCTGGGGACAATAAAGTAACGTTATCTTAAGAAAATGCTGAATAAACTTCATCACCTCAAGAATGCCAAAGTTTTTTCTTAGAGCTGTTTGGGGGATGTCATGTGCACCAAGGTATATTCATACTCATAGTGGCCTGTGGAAGTGTGTAGAGAGGGATAAGGGAGAAGAACTAGGGAAATAAACGTGAAGATAGAGTAGGTCCAAGTGAAAGTGTGGAAGACTTGAAGACATATTTGTTAAATATATCAAATGGACAGCCCATAAAAGAGGCATCGGGGTACATCTGCAAAACTTCACACTTGACCCCAGCTGTAGTTTTGCTACAGTTATAGTTCATGCTGCAAAGTTTTGTACCCTGTGTTATGGTATTTCGCGTTTTTAACTTTTATGGGTGGTTCCTTCAACATCAATCTCAATATAATCAAATTCAGGTAAATAGAGAATTAGACAAGTTCTTATCCTTCCGCTAAGTCTACCTGTTACAACAGTAATTGTAAATGAATAATGGATACAGAATCACAGAATCACCAGGTTGGAAAG
>NW_010546741.1:44112-60091 GCF_000687285.1 Phaethon lepturus | reverse complement strand
GGTGCAGGACCCAGCACTTCGCCTTGTTGAACCACATACACCTGACCTCGGCTCATCAATCCAGCCTGTCCAGATCCCTCTCTAGAGCCTTTCTACTCTCAAGAGGCTCAACACTCTCACCCAACCTGGTGTCAGCTGCAAACTTACTGAGGGTGCACTCAATCCCCTCGTCCAGATCATTGATAAAGATATTAAACAGAACTGGTTCCAATACTGAGCCCTGGGGAACACCACTTGTGACCGTTCGCCAACCGGATTTAACTCCGTTCACCACAACTCTTTGGACCCAGCCATCCAGCCAGTTTTTTACCCAAAGAGTACACCTGTCCAAGCCATGAGCAGCCAGTTTCTCCAGGAGAATGTTGTGGGAAACAGTGTCAAAGGCTTTACTGAAGTCTAGGTAAACACCATCCACAGCCTCCTCCTCATCCACTAAGCAGGTCATCTTGTCATAGAAGGAGATCAGGCTGGTCAAGCAGGACCTGCCTTTCATAAACCCATGCTGACTGGGCCTGATCACCTGGGTGTCCTGTATGTGCATGTGATGGTACTCAGGATGATCTGCTCCGTAACCTTCCCCAGCATCGAGCTCAGACTGACGGGCCTGTAGTTCCCTGGATCCTCCTTCCAGCCTTTCTTGTAGATGGGCATCACATTTGCTAACCTCCAGTCAACTGGGACCTCCCCAGCTAGCCAGGACTGCTGATAAATGATTGAAGGTGGCTTGGTGAGCACTTCTGCCAGCTCCCTCAGTACCCTTGGGTGGATCGGCTACTGGACCCATTGGCCCCATAGACTTGTGGGTGTCTAAGTGGTGTAGCAGGTCACTAACAATTTCCCCTTGGATTATGGGGGCTTCATTCTGCTCCCCATCCCTGCCTTCCAGCTCAGGGGGCAGAGAACAACTGGTCTTACTGTTAAAGACTGAGGCAAAGAAGGCATTAAGTACCTCAGCCTTTTCCTCATCCTTTGTCACTACGCTTCCCCCCACATCCAATAAAGGTTGGAGATTCTCCCTAGCCCTCCTTTTGTTGCTCATGTATTTATAGAAACATTTCTTATTGTCTTTTATGGCAGTAGTCAGATTAAGTTCTAGTTGGGCTTTGACCATTCTAATTTTCTCCCTGCATAACCTCCCTATGTCCTTGTATGCACTTCTGCATATAACACATATGAGGCTCAAATACACTTCAGATGCAGCATTCCTAAAAGAATTTCTATCAAATCTCTATGCACCCAAAGTGTTGTTTTGTTTTTTTTAAAGTATTTTCCCTCCCTTCATAGCCCTCAGGCTTTTAGACTGATCTTTTTACAGGCCAAAATTCACACTTCCTCTGAAGAACACAGCATCTGTTTCACTGTGAGATCTCCCTCTGTTGCTGGGTCACCTTTAGCCAGAGGGAAGCCACATGGAGCAAGTCCCTCCAGATTTTTCCCTTTCCTCCTGACTTACAGAGGCAGAATTCATTCGGGGGAGGTGGCAGGGAAGGAAGTGAAGCAGACCCCTGTACTCCCCCTTTCCAAATATCAGGACTACAATTTCTCATGCCTTTTCATCCTGCTTACCAGGAAAACAACAAGAACAACAACACAACAAAAAAATACACACACACACACAAAAAACCCCAAAACCCACACTCCCCCTTTCCAAATATCAGGACTACAATTTCTCATGCCTTTTCATCCTGCTTACCAGGAAAACAACAACAACAACACAACAAAAAATACACACACACACACAAAAAACCCCGAAACCCACAAGAGATCATTGCTTAAGCACATTTGATGAGACAGAATAAATAGACGCACCCTGTCATTAACACTGTGTATCTCCAAATCACTGTACCATGTGAATACTACTTCCAACCTAGTCTGGGTTTGATTCTACACACCAAAAGCATGTTTCATTTTGTCAGACACCACAGTCTCTCAACTTTACTTAACTTCTTACCACTTAGTCCATTATCACTTTGAGAGGTGCTACAGTATATCTAAAGACTTATGAGCATCTATGGAGCAAAAGAACTTCAGGACCACGTGAAGATCGGGGCCCGGTGCAACTGCCGTGCCAGTTAGTAGCTACTGGGTACTGTAACAACAGGACTGAGCTCCATTTTTCAGATACAGTAATTTCTGGTACTTTACTATTTTGATAGTCAGAGAAAACGTGTACACAGCTCACAACAGATGCTGCTAGAGAACAGCAACAAGCACAGCCAGCTCCTACAAACATCACAGATCCATTTATTTGGCTGTTATCCTCAGCCCTGCGCTCCTTTGAAAAGTTACTAAAGGGTGCAGCTTCCATGCACAACAAACCCATATTGAGCAAAGTAAGTCACTATTTCCTATTCTCACCTGTACCTTAAGAACAGGGTCTTATAGAATACGCCTTCTCAAAAGAAAGGGAATTTAAAATGTAATTACAGTCGCAGAATTTGTACCTTAGTACTGAACCAGCAATGCCAGGTTAACCATGTCAGACTTGCAGTCTGGAAGGTATACTCCCAACAATCCACAAACAATAAACAGGATACTTTAAAAACAAACAAACAAACAAAACAAAAATCCCCCCACAACGCAACTGTTTGTTTTTCCAAGTTTACACTAAATACCTTCTCATGGCACCACATGAACTTGTACTGTACTTTCTTTCATTAACCCACCCTTTTACTATGCTCTCAAAAACCTCTGTAAGGGCTCAGAGGAAGAAAGTTTTTGGAAAGAGGGAGCAGACTATGAGGACTGAGGTAGGAACTTCACAAAGAGTGTTCTGGTTCTGCATTTGAAAACCCAAAACCAGACACAGAATATAATCCATTGATTATACATGTGAAAATACAGAAACTGAGAGTGTCTAATTATTTTATATGCCTAAAGAGGGTACCATCAGCCTATCGTCACTTTACATGGTATCTGCCATGTACATCTCCGACAACTACGTCTTTAACAATGTATGCTACCTCTCTGGCTTTTACTACTTATTGTCATCAGAAACTTCAGATGATCAGAGAAACCCCAATGTCGCTTCTAGTGCTGCAGGTCCAGCCCAGTTCCTGTGTAAATACTAACCTTCAACGCAAACAGGCTTTCGCCCACAACTGCTGTACGTAAAGCATTTGTGTCTCAGATCAAGTTTGGAAAAAGACTTAAAAGTGTAAGCCAACATCTGGTATCTACACATTCATCCAGCATGTGGAAGCCAGTTACAACCACGTTTTCCAAACTTGCATGGCACTGCAAGGTTACCATATGGAGATGACTAACAGTGTTATTTGGATTAGGCTTTCAGCTACACTCAGTCCCCTACAAGGGCCGTTTCCTGTTTATGTGACAGGCATGTCCCATTTTTCAGTCATGCTGTATACAGTTGTAGAAATAATTAGTTTTGACAGGGTTTCTTGCATACACCACCTGTGTGAGGCCCCAGTGATTTCCAATGCAAGGAGACATGGTAATGTTTTACAAAACACTAGGGGTGACCAGAGCATAGAGAAAAACAAAGGGAAGGCAACATACTCTGCATATGCTTTCACCCACTTTACTACTGAAGGAAAAACAGTGCAAGAGCACCCAGACAACTCTGAAACAACACTGAAAATAAACACCACGCACAACGAGATCGCTCACACCACGATCAGGTGATCCCTTCCCCTCACTCTGGTCCAACGTGATGCTCACAGGCAAGACGGCCTCCACATATGTTCAGCTGTGAAGTTCCAGGTCTGACCAACGTGTTTGGGATTGTTCCACGTGATGGCACAGCCATACCCCAGTCACCCACCCACGGCTGCTGGCACAGAAAGGAGCATTCCTTTCTTTCTCAAAAGATGGTAAGAAAACATGGCTGTGAACACACTCCCTCGGTACCTCCTCAGCTAGCCGCTCCTCCTGTACCTGCTCTTCACCGCCTCAGCCTCCCGGCTACATCAGCGTCTCACTGCTCCTCTCTGACAAGGCAGTCGCTGATGCAGTGCTGGCTTGAGTTTGTTTCTTAGGGTGGCTGGGGCAAAGAAGGGAGACAAGTTAGACTAAGAACAGCTTTCAGTTCTCTTCATCTCCTAGCCAGTTTTGCTTATCATAAAAGCAACACCATGCCCATGTCCAACTAAACTAGGAGGGTGTTGAGGGGCGGAAATATCAGAGGCCACTACACTAAATCTACCTCTGAAAGAAGATCAGGAAATCAATTGCTGTTGTGTAGCCCTAACCCTAACAGCCCAGCCTGTAAAAAAAAAAAAAATTTAAAATTCACCCAGTTCAATGAGCCCTCCCTTGCCACTGTACACACACCTTTTTTGCATTGCTTCTGTTGATCACTCACAATACAGATTAATGTGGGGCTTGTATGGTGCTAATAGATCCACTGAGCCAGAATGGGGGGCACCTTACCGAAAGTATGCTGTGCTGAATCAGGCTCCTCAAACTTGAGGTTCCTACCTCATGGTAACTGCTTAAATTGCCACATGTGCCCATGCCAACATGAACACATCCCGGCACTTTTCTAAGAACCGTTTTGAAGATGACCAATTTCTAGAAAGTTTAATGTTTTCATATTTTGATTATAAGAATACAAATAGCTGCTTTCTATCAGTGTAAGCTCATCAAATTCAAACTGAGCCCTATTGCTGTACCTGTTCCAGTTGGCTCCTGTGACTTGGGGAAATCACAGAAACACTTAGGGCAATGACACGACTCCTGAAAGACCAAGAGCAATACAGTGGGTCTGAAAACAGACTGGCCACAATGCCCAGAATGTATTCTGAATTAGCGCCAAATCAATCATTACCAGTTAGGGGTACAAAGAAACCCCACACCCAAATTAAAAGCTATCCCATGAAAGAATATTTACAAAGCTACTCCGCTGGCACAAGATAAAAATCCAACTCCTGGAACCATAAGTCTTCAGAGCATGCAGATCAAGGTAGCTTCTTTCTGTACTTTAGAAAACAGCATGGACCAAATCCAACAGACACAGGGATCAAGCTGTATTTGAGAGGTTTCTTAAGTTTGTTTGTAGTCAAACCATTGCCCGAGTCATGTTCAAAATGAAGCCACACTTGGATCCAGTTTTTATGTAGTGTTGTTGCCAGCACTACGGCCTATGGTGTTTTTGACTTGAGGAGACTGGTCCACAAGCCTGAAGAGAGATCTGATGGGACAGCAGCCATCTTCCAGTCTCCACATATGTATCTGAAAACGCTCAGGATTACCAATCCCGAAAGTATCAACAGAAGGCAGAAGTGAAGGGCTGAGAGATGAGACAGATACTGCTCTCCTGCCAACAACCAAGCGCTCTGGGAAAATAGTAAGTCTTACTGCAGCACTACACTCAGAGTCTCATCCTCCTGCTTGTACTAAGTTCGACTCAGTAATCTAAAGGAACAGAAAACCAAGAAGTTCCAAGTTATCATATAAGGAAGGGTAAGGGGAAGTTAGCCACACCACTTTTCTTCATATAAAAGACTGTTTTTACGTGTTACAGGGGTACTGGGGAAGGAAAGAAGCTGCAATAAGAAAATTCTGAATAATAATAATAAATAATATATAATAGATAATAAATATTATAAATAATATTAAATAAGAATATTCTTTACAAAGGCAAACTGTGCTGTTCCCACCATGTCTAAACAAGTGACCTGTCCACTTAAACCAAACTCTTTTAAGGAAGGAAAGCCTGTCTGGCATATGCAGAGTCCCCCCGTAATACAATTATAGCTCGTTTTACATTTACCACAATACAGAGTTTTAAGTGGCAGGTTTTTATCACTGCTATGAGAGATCGTAAGTTCTGTCTACAACCTGAAGCACGTGAAGGTGCTCACTTCTTCAAAATTTACCTACAGCAGCCTCTTCTGAGCTTTACTAATTTAAAGTCTCAAATGAGCTGGCAGGATCATGAAGAAACGATACAGATTTTTCAACTCAAACCTCAGCAGCAGGATGAAAAGTGGAAATCACAAACCAATTTTCAAGAGAAAACTGGGAATCTGCACCCATTAGAATAAAAATTATTACATTCCTGAAAAACGAATGAATCAAATTTCAGGCATTTGGACTGTTTGTAAAATTTGGGGGTTTGTTTGACATTACATTTAATGACTTCAGCCACACATAACAAGTTAACATAGACTGAAGATCCACATGCCATTTTTAACTGTAAAGTATTTATCAGACCCGAGTAAAAACTATACCCATCTTGTCCATTCACTGCAATAGACCTGCTCACCTTTGTACCCACGTCAAGCCCCGGGACTGCCTACATTATAAATCTTATTGGAGTTACCTCTGTGTTTGCAACAGGAGGCTGTCTCTCCATTGCAACTGCTTCATGGAAACCAGTTCACCATATACCCTGTCAGATGTAGCTCTTGCAGCTGAAGAGATCATCATCTCCCACAGCTGGGATGAATGAGATAGGAGCCACCTTGTCAGCCACCTCAACTAAACCCAACAAGAGTGGGAAACCAGAGCCACCCACCTCAGCAGTTCACAGCACGTGACTGCACACAGACGAACCGGCGGCAGTTTGATGCACCACACAGATGTGCAACTGGCAGTGGCACAGGAACAGGCACCGCACCTCACAAGGACGGCAGCCCCCGAGAACAAGGACCACTTCAGCCAGCCCACACATACCAGCAGCCCCTGTGAATGGGAGCCAGGTCCCAGCTGGCTTCATTCGTCCCGCACAGGTTCCCCCTCTGAGCAAGTCACCAAGGCAAGCGGAGAGTACAGGAGCTTCGTTCTACAAACCGCACAAATTATTTATTCTGGAGTCTGTCGGGAGAGAGAAATGATGAGAACAAGTGCCAGGCTTGCTTGTGAAGCTGAAAGGCAGCAATCAGGGAACAGAACTGCTAAATACAAAGCCCCAGCACCCTGGCTGACAATTTCTGTGATTTCAGTCAGATGCAAACCAACTGACATACTACTGTAGAGAGGAGGGAAGGGAAATCTTAATAACTGTAAAAACCTTTAAAACAATAATCCCAAGCAAAAGTGAAATGCAATAGCATGAACCTGTCTCACTTCACCTTCCTCTTCCAAAAAGCATTTGAGACAGCAGGCTTTAAAAAAGTGGTGCCTGTGAAGCATACATATCTTTACATGTGGCTTCCAGTGTGTACAGTCAACCCGTAATTCTTTACCTGCCTTTGGCAAGCATACCATAGAGTGTTTTTTGTCTGACTGAAATATACAGTGTCCAGAAGGTATGAGAAAAGAATCACAGAAAAAGCTATTTGCAAAGAGTTCCCAAAAATAAGGAAAGTCATCAAGAATATAGGAGTCAGGGAGGGGGGTGTTAAGGAACAGAGAAAGACAGCATCCCCTAAAAGGGTAACACGACAAGGGTGTCTCTCTTTGTTGAGCTATTTAAGTCAAGGTCAGAAGGGGACAGAGTAAAATAAGAGCCATTTTCACTTCTCTCCTGCACAGAATTACAAACGTTTTTGAAGAAAATGAACTGTGAGATGATGTGTGTAAAAAATATATTGCTCTACCATGACTGGTGATGGTAGAGTTATGTTGTATATTTAGGCACACATCCAGAAAAAGGTGACTGCCAGTTCACTGTTATGAATCATGAATCTCAAGAGCAGAGTAAGAGGCTAGAGTGTGCTAAATAGAATGAACCAGCAGCAATTAATAAAGAGACCATCAAAACACAACTAACTTCCAAGATGTCGATCAAAGGTTTAAAGGGTGTCAAGACAAAGGAAAAATCAAAGAGATAGGCACACCAAGAAAGGGCCATATAAGTTTCAGACACCTCTGTATTGATTTATTGTCTTCAAACAACAGTAGTCACAGAACTGCATTCTTTGAGGCTAGAAAAGACAACTGCAGTTGTGAAAACATAGTTACAGTAGCAAGAGAAGTGATTTACTAAAGGAATGGCTTTATCAAACTAGTTAGCAATACCAGGTTAGTGAAGATCGGGTGCGTGATTCTGATACAGTATATGTTAAAAAATGTATTATTTCTCTCCATCCGTTCCTAAAACCACACAAGTAGCCATGACTACCTCTCTTAGCTTTCACCGAGTCTTTTAAAGGTTCACCAGAGACTTTTAAATGGTTAAAAAGTCATCTCCACCTGGGAGAATTGTTTTCTTTCCAGCACTTAAAAGCCAAAGCACAGATTTCAAAACAAATTCAGCTCCATGGAAGTATTTGTCTCCACATCTACTCTTCACTGTTTTTCTTCAATTCTTTTTCTAGAACAGTTATCCATACCTTTTCAGTTTCTCCTAACAGGGACTGTCTTGGCTTTTCACCTTGAAATAGTGTCTTCTGTGTTTAACGCTGTTGTTCAGAAGACTAGACTTGAGAAACTATGGGGAAATAAAACCAAATAGGCAGCAGGGACTCACCTGGTTACAGAGTTGACACTGTAGGCTCTCTCAGACTTTCTAGCTCTCGTTGTTCTCTGTTTTGTGAGAGGTCAGCAAGAAACTCTTTTCTTCTGTCTTGTCCTGTGCCTCTTCCAGCTTTCTGACTCCAACTATCCAAAGTGGGTCAAATCACTAAGAAAACTTCTCCAAGATGTTCCAAACATCTTCACAAGATGTTCTCAAGCTAGCAGTTGCCTCCTCCAAGGTAACTTCTGTCCTACCTCCTATTTTTCTGGCTGTTAGTCTCAGGTGCTACTCCACTCCACTCAGCTTATTTAATAAAGTGCAGCTGGGATACTCTGGGCCATCAGATGAAGGTACACTGTTCTGTTACATCTAATGTGTCCTCACCACAAACAAAAAGCTGGATAACAGATAAAGAATATATTATGTACACTGCACTTCAACAGTATCAAAAGCACAGAAAAATTAACAAAAGAAGGAACTTAAACTGTGACCCTGCAGAATTATTACCACTGAGAGTTTCTGAGACACTGCAGAGCTAGTATTTTCTGATTTTAATCCCTGTTTAGGAAAAACAGAGGCATTACAGCCCAAAACATACAAGACACTAACATTTGAAAACTGTCACAACACAAGACTGTCTTTTCTTACTCCAAAGCTATTTCAAGGTTTACCAAAACTTGCACAGGATCATCCAAATATGAAAACATGCAAATAGAAACACTCTTAAGACTTGCATGGTGGATGGTTACAGCACTGATAAAAAAAAAAAGTCACTACCTCAGTGCTGCATTCCAACAAAAGGAAGGAAACTGGCTGGGAACAGCTGTGAGTTAATGTGGCAGGAGCTGAAGATGGAAAAAACAGAGACAGTGACTGAACAGCAAACAGCATTCTTTCTCTTTTTGGTCATCTTTAAATTTTACTTATTTTTAAGACTTACATTTGTGCTGTGACTGCTTCTTTATGAAAAATATATGTTAAACTGAATCTAAAAAAAAAAATCTGTTCTTGGAATTTACAAATACAAAAAAGTCACTAACCAAGTTCTCTTAAATAGGGAACTTGAACATTATGGATTTTTTTTTTCCCCTTAGCAGCGGAAGAAGGGTTAGTTTTAAAAACATGTATGCTGAACCAAGCAATGGAATTAACTTCTTAAAAAAATAAAAAAAAAGAAACCAACAGATGGGATTGATAGCCTGGCCAGTAGGAAGCGATTGTGCCCCTGTACCTGGCACTGGTGAGGCCGCACCTTGAATCCTGTGTTCAGGTTTGGGCCCCTCACTATAAGAAGGATGCTGAGGTGCTGGAGCGTGTCCAGAGAAGGGCAACGAAGCTGGTGAGGGGTCTGGAGAACAAATCTTATGGGGAGCGGCTGAGGGAACTGGGGTTGTTCAGTCTGGAGAAGAGGAGGCTGAGGGGAGACCTCATTGCTCTCTACAACTACCTGAAAGGGGGTTGTGGCGACGAGGGTGTTGGTCTCTTCTCCCAAGTAACTAGTGATAGGACAAGAGGAAATGGCCTCAAGTTGCACCAGGGGAGATTTAGATTGGATATTAGGAAAAATTTCTTCACTGAGAGGGTGGTCAGGCATTGGAACAGGCTGCCCAGGGAGGTGGTGGAGTGACCAGCACTGAAGTATTCAAGAAACATGTAGATGTGGCACTTCAAGACATGGTTTAGTGGGCAGGGTGGTGTTGGGTGACGGTTGGTCTTGATTATCTTAAAGGTCTTTTCAAACTTTAATGATTCTAGGGTTCTGTGACTACTTCTCCAAAAAGGGCTATTACTCATTACAGTGACATAGACATGCCTACATCTGGCTGAACACACGTTCACCTCTGTTGCTCGGCTTTCCCTCATGCTCCTGTTAGTGCTGCATGATCCATTACAGCTACGCACAGGCGCTGGATCTCCAGTCAACTCCCATTCTCTCAAACTCTATCATCCCAGCCCCTGACAGACACTTCACTGCTGCAAAAGGACTGTCCTTCCCTCACCCCTCCCCAGAGCAAAGGCAGAGGTGTGGGGAAAGGAGCACAGAGGCTCTTCACCACAACCATGGCAAGAAGCAGCAAGAGCCCACTGACAGTCCAACCTCAGCAAAATCTCTTCTCATACAGGTACTGTATGTTGAAATCTCACAGAAATTTAACGAAGCAGCTGGGACACTTCAGTGTTACTGCATCCATTCTAATCTTGCCTGGTTAAGAAATCCTTCTCTCTAGAGTACTTTATCTCATACACTGAGTTTAGTAGGGTTACTAACCTGTACTAATCATAAATATCTAAGCTCAGCGTATCTTCATTTCTAGTTGTTCCTCCTCCAAGACCGTATCTTTATCTGGTTTGTTAAGAGTCTACTAAGAAGTGGACAAGACAAGGTTTTAATCAAATGTAAGCAGTAACAACAGGTTTTATTCAAAACTTCCAGTAAAGAGGACCCACTAGTTTTGGAATAAAGGTACTTAAAGTACTACAGCTTATGTGAATAGAAAAGATCAAAGACAAGAAAATAAACCAAGCAGTAAAAAAAAAAAAATTAAAAAATATATATATTTTAAAAGTTTGAAATAGACCCACACAGGGATTTTGAAGTCCTCCAAACAATTAACAGTTACTAGGTTTGGCAAAACAAGATTATCTTACAAAATTAAAAGCCTACTTCTGTTACATAAACTGTATAAAACTGCGCAATAGTTAAAAAGCACTCTGTACAATTTTGTCTTGAAATACATACTGCTGCAGTCTTCAAACTGCAGGAATTAATAATTTTGTCCTCTTCACAGGTAAAAGAATTACCCAGCTGCGCAATTGTTTTGGGGGAAAATGAAGAGGCAAAAATAGTCAGAAATAACAAGATTAAGCCACTATAAAAATGAAATGCACAGCAAAACTCAAGACCTCAGTTTAAACTAACAAGCTATGTTTACAATATATTCTACATTTCAGTTGTCATTTTCCCTTCCCACTCCCACCTCCCCCCCTTCAAAGATTCCTAATTCCGTTATGGTCTAAATCTAATTAATTTCTAAACTTCGAAATACACCGTACATACATTTAGCAAAAAACATACCTAACATTCTTACAGCAGTATGGTCAGGACACAATTTCAATGATTATTACACAGTTATTGAGAGTAAACCTTATGACTTTTTTTTTTTCCCTTTAAAGAGAACAGTAACCATCAACCTAGACAAATGGTTTTAAAATGTACCCCAGAGAGTCTGCAAAAAGCAGACTTCACCAACATTGGCTCTTAGCCCCAGAGGACACAAGGGAAAACAGCGAGTGCTGAACCTAAGGAAGAAAGAAAATCTCAGAGTGCCAGCTACAGGAAGATCCTTCAGGAACTCAATCTGACAGATTGTGGGTTTGGCTTGGTCATCCCTGTTGCACTAAGCCCTGCAAATCAACTTTGCAATAGTACGTTACAATGTAAACTAAAAATCTTGATACCAACAGTATGTCAAAAGGTTTTTTTGCATTTTGTGGGGTTTTTTTTTCTGAATCCAACAGTTGGTCACAGAAGTCAAGCATTTTCATGGCTCTTACTCAGCTGTTGCCAGTTCAGGGGTGGGAGGGGGCGGGAATAAAAATGTGTGTGTCTGACTCATACGTCCTTCAAGTACATGCAAGGCTCAATTGTTTCCAATATGCAGGAGCTTGGGACCTTTTAAGACACTGAAGAAATAGGATTATGAGGAGAGCCCATCTGAGTAAGTACTTTATCCAGCCACTGAAGGGGACCATGAAGATGTATCTCTATCCAGCATGGAGTGCTTGTTACATCTTGGCGATGATATTCAGCTCCCCAACCCTGGAAATGGAATCGTAAGTGGGGAAAGAAAAAAAAATCACCTTATTGTATAATATCAAATACGTAAGAAGCATACTTCAATCATCTTCTTTCTTACCAAAATACTCTAGCTTTCAACAGTTGTTATCAGAAGGGTAGCATAACACCCTTGATGCACCAACTATTATCACATTTCAACAAACAAATCTGAAGTTAAAAAAGAGGTATTGAATTTGGAGGAAGTGTCATTTTGAGAACTCTTGATCTCTTGAAATGGAAGACTTTGAATTCTTAAAGACATAACCTGTGGCAGTGCAAAATTTCCCCATACCTCACTGCCAGCTGCATGATGTCCCAATAAAGCCTCTGAAGAGGGGGGATAATCAAGTCTTCTCTGCCAAGACCAAAAATAGAACAAACTGGGGGGAAATGCTGCCAGAGACACCAACAAATTAAAAAATAAGGTCACAGACTGACATTATGGACATGAGGGTGAGGCATCTATCTGACAAGAACCAAAGCATCATTCGCCGGATGGAGATGATAAACCGTCAGAAACATTCCTCTTTGGAGGAAGAGAGCATGGTCATTCCCCAGCAGGCTACTTCTCAAGTTAAGACAAGGTCGGTTTTGTTTCAGCTCATACTCACTTCAGTTACAGTAATTACCAAAGATATAAGTAGATATTTAAAAAATGATTTTGAATGCTGTGAAGTGAACCATTTTTGGGGCAGGTCTGGAGACAAGACTAAGATAGCCGCAGGTACAGTTTGCGCTGCTCTATATTAACCCCTAATGAAGGGATTACCCAGCTCCCAACACAGGTGGCAGCAGTTCTAAACACTGTGCAGTGCAACATCCAACACACCAGTGGTCCTGTGCGACCATTCAGGCAACACTGCCATACAACTCTACAGGACACAGAGCTATAAACAACCTATTCCATTTTAGGAGCACCTGTCCTAACATATCTGAAAGTTTCTATCCTCCTATCCTTCAGTGTTATTACCATCTTCATTTCACTACTTTCATAGATGAAAATCTTGACCTTGCATGCCCCCTAGAATAGAAAGGTATGTATATTATTCTAAATAATTACTGCAGCTCCTAATTTGGGAGCTGCTGGTCAAGACAGATTTAGAAGATTATCCTATCTACACTCCCACAACGGCTATAATGCCTTACGCTGCAGTCCCAGCTCAACTCTCAAAAAATACCACCCAGGAACAGAAGCATGAAGTTCAGCTGGGCCTCTTAGCAGAAGATGGCATGGACCATAACAATGGGCAAAAAAAATGAGCAGAAGCTGATGCTACATAATGAATTGGTGGCTCTTCCATTTTTAGGCAGGTAATTAATGACTCAGTTCTTTTCAAAACTTAAAATTGTAGTGTATCTTGCCATATCCCGCAAAATTAAAAAGACAAGCCCTGTAATTCCAGAGTAATTATGCACATAATTCTATACACACACATACTATCTATACACACATTAAATACAAAAATTCAACTGAAGCACTGAAAATTCACAAGAGGCAATTCAATGAAATTGGCAGGAGGGTTGGACCAGATGATCTTCAGAGGTCCCTTCCAACCCCTGCTATTCTGTGATTCTGTGACATTTGAATAGTTAACAGACATGACAGAAACACTTCACAAGTGACTAGAGACATGTGAAGAAACACCTTCTGCAAGTCCCCTCAAGCTTTCAAAGTACGTGCGTCAGATGGATTTTTGTCCACAAAGACAACTTTGTTTCATTAAGATCTCTCTTACACTTAAACATTATTCTATACTTAAAATTCAACAGCTATTAACAGGTCAATGGAGGGAGGCACTGGACCATTCAAAATTACCACATTAAGGAAAAATAATTTATTTTGCTTACAAAATAATCTCAAGCAAATTTTCACATACCTTTACAAAACTCATACGGAGCGTGCACATCTTAGTAAGCTCATACACTGTCTCAAAGCCGTGGTTCACTGACTGAGCCAAAAGCTGAGCAAACTCTTGATTATTGAAAATCTTCAAACTGCAGCCACTGGGGATTTTGCAGACCGTGGTGGGATGGAACCCATGATGGTAGTTGCAGTTCCGACTTTGCACAAAAATACTGCTGTCACTAAGACATTCAGCATACACTTCCCCACCGACGTAATAGAGATGAACACCTAGGAGGAAAAGGTTGACATAAGGAGGTTAGACTAATTCACACTGTCTATCTATTTTTTCAAAGACATTAACTGCCTATCAGACCATCAGCTGCTTGTCTTCAAACTTGATTTTTACTTTTCTGTTTCATCAGGAAGTGATCTGAAAGGAGGGTGTGTATGTATGTAAGTATATAGGGAAAAGGGCCAATTCCTGCATTTTAACATGTTGTATATTCAACAACAATAAACTAGCAAGCACTGCAGGAGTTTTGATGCAGCACATTGGATGGCTTGACCATTTGAACTTTTTTCATATTTATGTGAAACAGTAATTGGGAATGCAAGAGGAGAAAGCAGAAACCTACTGCATAATTTGTAGATACTAAAGCAGCTCCAAGCTGAATTCTCTGGAAAAGTCCTGAATGCTATTTTGGGTAGCCTGAGGAGTTTTTTCAGCTCGCTTTAATTCCAGAAAGCTGGAGAAAGAAAATAGCCCTTATATAGACTCAAGTTGCGCCAGGGGAGGTTTAGATTGGATATTAGGAAAAATTTTTTCACTGAAAGGGTTGTCAAACATTGGAACAGGCTGCCCAGGGAAGTGGTGGAGTCACCACCCCTGGAGGTATTTAAAAGATGTGTAGACATGGTGCTTAGGGACATGCTTTTAGTGGTGGACTTGGCAGTGTTAGGTTAACGGTTAGACTCGATGATCTTAAAGGTCTTTTCCAACCTAAATGATTCTAGGATTTTATATTCTTCTATATTCCAGATGTATCTGTCAAATGAAGGTACACACCAATTTTACAGTTCTTTCCCCTTCTACTGCTCTCTCACCTGCCACTGATGGCAGCAAGCCCCAGAAGAGCAACATACAGGGAACCTTTGTGGAGATTTGCCGTCAGTAGGATTCAGTTCCAAAGGCTTTGAGAAAGCATGAAAATTTGCTTTCTGTGTTTAAAAATTGATTATTTGCTTCTTAAACCTTTCACCTCCCACAATGTCACAAGTCTGAGAACTGAACGCACAGAATTTAAAAGCTAAACTTAAGTCAAGTCAGAAAGCCTTGACTGTGCTCTATCATGTAAGATTTTGCTGCTGACTATGCATGTACCTGTGTGGGTACATATATACTCCCACCTGATCTGCAAAAACATTTATGGCTATGCCTTCACGTTTGGGATTTACTCCTCCTTCCCCAAAGACTAACAGTTCTACATCATCACTAGTTGTACACATTTACTTATTCAACAGCATCCTTGTCCCTTCCACACTCTGCTTTGGTACATATGCAGTTAAGTGCTTCAGCAGAACACTGCTTGCAGCTGGGTTGCTTTTAACAGGAAAATGAATGAGGTGTTAAATAAATATCCTGGTAAGATGGATGGGGAGGAAAAGAAAGAAGAAGTATTAGGACTCGAGTGGCACAGCACAGGTGCGGTGTACTGCCGAGAGCTGCACAAGTCCTCATGTACAGAAAAGCTCTCCAGACTGAGGGCTCGAACATGAAGACCTGACAGTTCTCTTCAGTTTCCATTTTTTCCTCCTCCAACGAGGAGGAAGATACTTTATTAATTGGCACTTACAACATATACCCCGTTGCTTGCATGCTGAACCTTCAGCTGTCTCAGAAAACTTAAGGGTTTACTAATAATGTAACAAT